>NC_054495.1:16099362-16276862 GCF_017639515.1 Carcharodon carcharias
GGGTGAAAATGGACACCTATCTAGCAGCTACCAAGCAATATGTTTATATTACTCATAAAATTGGTATTCTGAAAGGGGTTTTGTTATTAAAAGGCGGAGTTCAAATGAGCTGGTAAGACAATGAGAATTTGCATTCAATTAGTGGTGGTAGGTATAACTTTAGCAGTTTGGATGTGCAGCAGAGACAAGGTGAGATCAAAAGGCAGCTGTAAACCTCCAACTGGCTCCACAGGAACTAAAGTGAAAAGAAATCTAATTTTGAATTTGTAAGGTGGAAATGCTTTGCCTGGTGTTTGGTTAAGACTATGGGTTGTTGTTGCCTTAATGGAGATTAGTTTGGCAATTTGTTATAAGTTATGATAGTAGTCATTTGAAGCTATGTATATATATTTTTTTTTAACCTGTGTCAATCAGTAAAATGTTTAATTTAGTTAAGTGTAAAATCTCAAGAACTGGTGGTCTGATTCATGAATTTAGAGTCACATCTCCAACATAACACTTGAAATTATGGGTTATGACAGTTGTTTGAAGTTTTCCTCTTGGTTTTTTAAATAACTCCACTTTATCAACTGTATCGGTCATAACGCAGGTATAATAAATGATTCATGTGTGATCCTCAGGCTAACTGTGTTAGGAAGATTTGGACCCTAAAGCCAGCATGAGGATTATGGTTTGGAACCTGCTCCCTGCTTCAGTATCAGATCACAGCTCCGGTTAGGCCAAAGAATTGGGCTGAATGAACTCTCATTGTTAAAGTGCCCAAGCTGCCAAAGAGAGGGAGATCAATTACAGGGCAGCCTTTTGTACTGGGAATGGTGCGTGTACATTATCAGAACAATCCGTTTTTATATAGCTTCAAATTGCCCTGATTAAATATTAACAGTTTGTATTCCAAACACAACCTCTCCCCTAATATAAAAGCAAAATACTGTGGATGCTGGAAACCTGAAATAAAAACACAAATTGCTGGAACAACTCATCAGGTCTGACAGCATCTGTGCAGAGAAAGGAAGAGTTAATGTTTCGTGTCCGTATGTCTCTTCATCAGAACTAAAGAGAAATAGAAATGTGATGAAATATCCACTGTTTAAGGGGGTGGGAGAGGTGAAGCTGGATAGAAGGCCAGTGCTTGAACTGAAAGTGTAGCTCAACACAAACTGGAGGAACAGCACCTCATCTTCCGATTAGGCACTTTACAGCCTTCTGGACTGAATATTGAGTTCAACAACTTCAGATCATGAACTCTCTCCTCCATCCCCACCCCCTTTCCAATCCCAATTTTTCAATATTTATCTTTTCATTTTTAGATATATGTTTTTCCCACACCTATTCTATTATTTTTTAAATTTATTTCCATTCATTGTTTTATCCCCACAATTTAGCCCATTTCAATCTTTTCTCCCACACCCTCCCCTCCGCCCACCCCACCCCCACGAGGACCATTTGTCATTGCTCGTCCTGCTGTATAAACTTAATCCCACCATTAGCACCTCCTTTAGTCAGAATCACCCCCACCATCAAAAACCCTTCGACCTTCAGTGTATGACATGTTTGCAATCTCTCCTTTGCCTCCACCTATCACTGGCCTTCTACCCAGCTTCACCTGTCCCACACCCACCTTAAACAATATATATTTCACCACATTTATACTTTAGTTCTGAAGAAGAGTCAACTCTTCGTTAACTCTGTCTTTCTCTCCACAGATGCTGTCAGAGCTGCTGAGTATTTTTAGCAATTTTTGTTTTAGTTCCTCTCCTCTAATATAATGATTCCAGTAATAGGGAAGTCATGCTGATGGGACACTCACATTTAACATCATTGCATGCGTCAGATGAAGTGGAATATCCAGCCTGACTTTCTGTACAGGCGGATGGCGAGTTGCTCATCATTATTATAGCGCATGAGATGCTGGAACCCATCGGGTTGTTTAAGATGGGTGAAAAACACATGAGCAGATCCCTCACTGACCATCTGCTCCATACATTCGATAAAATTATTTCTCAAGGTGGTGGTGAATCTTAAAGTCTCCTGGTGAGATTTCCTGGGACCAATAATCTAAAAAAAACCGACCCAATGGGAAATAAAAGGCATGGACATCATTTCAATTGTTAAACATTTTGCTTTATCAATCAAGGCAAAATTAATGTAAGTTGAACATATATTCACAGGGAAATTGTATTCATTATGGAGTAGGAATTATATTTTAAATATCCGGCACAATACAGATAGATCTGGCACCCCAGGTGCTTGATTGTCACCACGCCCACTGCCTTCAACATTCACTGCAAACACCACCGATGCACAGTGGCAGCAGTGTGTGTAACATCTACAAGATGCGCTGCAGGAATTTGCAAAGGCTCTTTAGACAGCACCTTCCAAAGCCACAACAATTACCATCTAGAAGGACAAGGGCAGCTGATAGATGGGAACATCACTACCTGGAAGTTCCCCTCCAAGTCACTCACCATCCTGACTTGGGAATATATCGGCCGTTTCTTCACTGTCACTGGTTCAAAATGCTTGGAGTCCCTCCCTAACAGCACTGTGGGTATGCCTACACCACATGGTCTGCAGTGATTAAAGAATGCAGTTCACCACCACCTTCTCAAGGCAAAATTAGGGATGGGCAATAAATGCTGGTCTAGACAGTGAAGCTCACATCCCATGAAGGAATAAAAATAAACTCACAAATTTCTCAGATAGACCCTTCAGCATGATTACCATTAATCTCAGCCACTGACTCCCTCGTAACCATGCCTCCCCAAGGCAGAATTTCAATGTCTTCATTCACACTGGAGTTTGACCTTAATTCCCATCTGACAACACCATAAATCTATCATAATCCCACAGGGACAATTCCCAGAAAAAAGACATTGGAAACTGTTTGGACTAAGCAACTTTGAGTTTAATATGGCTTTGTTACAGACATGTACATGTTATCAGTGAATATGTAATGGGCCATCAACAGGAACAACATAGGCTGTGTCATGTTACAATAAATGTGACTGAGCTGTTATAGTTCCTGTGACAACCAATTGAATTTGTATTTCAACACCCCCAACGTTGGGAATAACTCCACATAATGCGTTGTGCTTTGTAGACAGGCCCACAATACTCACAGGGCCGACCTGCACCAGATCTGGGAATGGGACAGATTGTACCTGCAGCTCGGAAGCCAATCCAACAGCCAACATGACATGGGCCATCAATGGGAGAATCATCACTGGGAACAGGTCAGATGGAGAAGTCATCGCCTGGCCGGTGAATAGATACCACGTACAGAGCTCCCTGCGGCTGGGACACTCAATTACAACTGGAATGGTCATCTCGTGTGCTGCAGCGAATGGGCACGGTGATAGTGTCAGCACCTACCAACTGCACTCTGACGGTACATGTTTAATCTCTTTCCCATTGCAACACTATCAGTGAGGCGGACCATCACCGGCCATTCGCTAACTGGGGGAACATTAGCGTGAGTAAATAGCAGCCCCAATCAACAGCTCAAGACGCAATCTGCTGTCACACAGTGTAAGGTCTCTGCAGCTTTAGACACATTCCAGTTGAACGGTGAGGTGGGCATTATCCATTTTACATTCTATTCCTCAGAAACTTGCTACGTTTATGGTTGTCAACAGAACACAAATTATCTGAACAACTGTGATCTTGCAAGTTAAAATATTCACTCCGACTTCAAGAACCCTTTCAAAAACCTGGTTCCAATTCACCAACTGCAATCCAACGCTCGAGAAATGTTTATTTCTAACATTGTGCGACTGACTCGGAATATGTAAATACAGTATTTAAAAATCTAACATCAGTGGTGTCACTTGTATAATTCATAGACCTGTAAGGCTGGGCCGAGTGATTGGGGCTGGCATGTATTCTGATCGGATTAATCCCATTGTTGTATGTTATCACAGACTGCAATGTCCTGTGGATATTATTGTAACCCCTGACTATCTCAGATGTGCTTTGTGCACCATAATGTCACAGTCACAGAATTTTAACGGCACAAATGGAGGCCATTCGGCCCACCGTGTCAGCACCTGCTCTCCGAATGAGCATTATGACCCGGAACCATTGTCCTGCCTATTCTCCGAATCCCAGCACATTGTTTCAACTCAAATAATCACCTAATGCCCTCTTGAATGCCTCGATTGAACCTCCCTCCACCACACATCCAGGCAGTAATTTCCAGACCCGAACAACTGGGTGTGGGGAAACAAAGATTATTTCTCAGTCATTTTGACGGGAATCTTTTAACCCTTTATATCTCATTAACCCTCGGGACACGCAGGGGCACAGTATTTTTTTCAAAGATCAACAAAATGGGTCAACAAGAGTCCTTAATTTGTCTTTAGACTAGTGGCTTCATCAGAAAGTCAGCTTGTATCTTCACAATTAGAAATCCAAGATTGATGATTCATTCCAATGTTCTAATTTACAGTATGGTTTTAATTTCTTTCCTGGATATTTCTAGGAATACATTCCCGGACAATTCTCTTCATTATTGGGGGTGGAGCCTCTGGGCTTGTTGTTTTAATTGCAGTCCTGGTCGCTGTGAAGATACGAGGGTAAGTGTGATGCTTCATTACCTAGAATGGAATTGTAAACATCCACCCTGAAGTCTGTGTGTGTGTCAAAAACTCCTTTAGTCAGTTACGCAGGGGAAGAGCCGAACACCTGAATGAGCTGGGGCAGAATGCAGGAGGGATAATAGCTCCCCGACCAATGTGGTTCATCCACTAGCATCATTTTTCCTGGAACATCGGTGCGCACTTGAGTTGTCTGTCCGCACATTCTTCCTGTTACAATATTCTGGATGGATATTATCTCTCCAAGCGGCACATCCTTGAGTCTCTCATCACCCCGCATATCAGATGCCTTGTAGAGTATTATCTTCTGTCCTGTAATCTGGGTAAAGGGCTTTCGCTGCTTAAATAATGTGTATAGTACAATCTGATTCTGTGTTCAGCTGAAGTCACCTTATCACGTGGAGATTTCTCAGTAACGCTGCACTACAATGTTAATTCAAATCCTCAACCATTGACTGAAATAGTCAACGTGATGTGACACCGTTTTTTAAAACAGTCTTGAAGTCGATGGACTAAAGGAGGAGAAAGATTTTTTTTCAAAGGGTTTGTTTCAGTGTTGTGGGTGTTACCTCGTTATGGACAGTCTTGACCTGACTGGGTCTGATTTGGAATGAGCAGACGGACAAACATCCTGTAAGAGGAGTTGGCCCCCAAAGCATTTAAACCACAAGCTGTTGGGTGAAAGGTGAGCTGCAACATCAATTTCCACCCCCGCCCCCCCACTTCCTTCCTACCTACCTACCTTCCTTCCTTCATCACAAACACCAAGTTTACAGTTGAAATCAGTGAAATTGAATCTCGGTTCACTCGGTGCTCACCCTCAACAGCGGTAACTCAGCAGCACATTGAAGACCATGAGGGGGGAACGCTTGTGTATATGGTGACAATGTGCAAATAACCACCCTGCATGGCAACCACCTTGTTAAAGACAATTGCTAGTTAGACAGGCGATTGGCATTGACTAACCCATCCAACCAGAATGAAAAGATACATCTGGAACGCTGTGTGTGGAAACTACTTGGGAGTCAGTAACACTTGAAAACAGACCAGTTTGAACCAAAAGACCAGCCTGGATTAATTCTTCCGCCACAGCTTCTTATTCTGAGTAACATTTGGTGCCAGTTATTAATCCCCTCTTGCAGCGTGATATCGGTAAAGTGCCTAATTCCCTGTTAAATGGTGTTTCTTTCAGCGATTATAAATAACCCCGCAGACAGTTAACGAGGATTCTTGCTTTATTCCCGTTTTAAACTTCAATGGATTGAAGACATCTATAGAGCAATAGAGGGGGTTCTATTTTCAAATGTCTATTCTTCTTACTGCTACTTAACGAGGTGTTATATGTGGTTTGAAACTGTTACTAATCACAATATCAGTTAACTCGGAGCGAGCAGCACCGGGATATTAAGGAGCAGAGGGGAAGTAGGGCCGAATGGCCTCTTTCTGTGCAGAGGCCATTCTGTGATCATGGTGCAAGTGATGAGTTCCATTCTGTGATCATGGTGCAAGTGATGAGTTCCATTCTGTGATCACGGTGCAAGTGATGAGTTCCATTCTGTGATCACGGTGCAAGTGATGAGTTCCATTCTGTGATCATGGTGCAAGTGATGAGTTCCATTCTGTGATCACGGTGCAAGTGATGAGTTCCATTCTGTGATCACTGTGCAAGTGATGAGTTCCATTCTGTGATCACGGTGCAAGTGATGAGTTCCATTCTGTGATCACGGTGCAAGTGATAAGTTCCATTCTGTGATCACGGTGCAAATGATAAGTTCCATTCTGTGATCATGGTGCAAGTGATGAGTTCCATTCTGTGATCACGGTGCAAGTGATGAGTTCCATTGTGTCACCACGATGGAAGTGATGAGTTCCATTGTGTCACCACGGTGGAAGTGATGAGTTCCATTGTGTCACCACGGTGGAAGTGATGAGTTCCAATCTGAAAGACGGGCAGGTGGGTGTTGTTAAATGTTGCCTCTGGTGTAAAGCCCTGTCCCAAGCGGGAAACATAAGCAAACACCAGCTGCTGATGTCCTTGATCACACCCACACAATTCACATTAGGAAAGCATTCTGGATCATCCTGAGAAATTGCTTTTTAAATTGTACCTGTCACTCTTCAGGATGAAACGGGAAGAAGCTGCTGGTCTGTCTGAAAGGCTGGAAGATCGGATGATTTGCAGGACTCTCCAGGACACAGTAAACCCTGAGGTAAATGGTGTCGAACTGTGGCAGCAGTGGTTAGTTTTCAAACAGCAAGTGAACCAGATCAGGCAAAGCCCAACAGATAAATGAAACTTTTTAACTGAGATTTTATGGAGGGAGTCACCTCCTCATGTCCCTGATGGTGGAACATGGTGAATGCAGCTTTTAAGATTCATTCACAGGATGTGGGCATCGCTGGCTGGGCCCAGAATTTATTGCCCATCACTAATTGCCCCTTGAGAAGGTGGGGGTGAGCTGCCTTCTTGAACTGCATGCAGTCCATGTGGTGTAGGTACACCCACAGTGCTGTTAGGGAGGAAGTTCCAGGATTTTGACCCAGCGACAGTGAAGGAATGGCCGATATATTTCCAAGTCAGGATGGTGAGTGACTTGGAGGGGAACTTCCAGGCAGTGGTGTTCCCCATGTGTCTGCTGCCTTTGTCCTTCTAGATGGTAGTGGTCGTGGGTTTGGAAGGTGCTGTCTAAGGGGACTTGCTGATTTAAGTCATGTAGTGAGCTGGGAATTGAAATTAGGAACTGTTTCTCAGGATTGTGGTCCCTCACTCTCTTTCTGGAAGAGCAATCACATAAACTGACTGGGAATCTGAAATGTTAAAAAATGCTGGAAATCCTCAGTAGATCAGGCAGCAGCTGCGGCTCCAAAACAAAGTTCACCTTTCAGTTTGTTTAGCTCACTTCAGTGAGAGATGAAGCAGTATTTTATGAAATGTAGAGAGGGGGGAGAGGGGGGGGTGGTGTTTGGGGCGGTGGGTGTCGGGGGTGGAATTGGGCTGAGATCAGAGATTAGAAAGGGGGGGATCCAAAATGTGATGGGAGTAAAACAGGAGAGACTAAAAGACTGAAGGGATGATGGTGCTGGGTAAATATGGACGATAATGGGACATCTTAAAGGAACAAAGATGTGTCTAGAAGTGATGTTAGCGTTAAAAGCTGAATCCTTACCAACACCTGATATAGTGAGAATTTCAGGCCTTTACTATTGCTTCCGTTTTGCAGCTTTTGGGGAGGTTTCTCCTGATGCCGTTTTCACCTCTTCTACACATACATTCCAACAAGCAGCAAGAGTGGACCATTCATCCCCTCGAGCCTTCAACACCATTTAACAGGATCATGGCTGATCTGATATCAGCCTGAAATCTGCATCCCACCCACCTGCTTTTACCTATGACAGAATTGACCCCACCTCCCACCCCCGACCTTACCAAGAATCTATCCATCTCTGTCTTAAAAATGTTCAGCATCTCTGCTTTCAACACCTTTTCAGGAAGAGGGTTCCAAGGACTCACCAAATGAGCTTTCATTTTCCATTATGACCTTTGATGTGGCACTTTATCCATTGCCTTCTGGGAATCTCAGTACAGCACATCCACCAGTTCCCCTTTATCCACAGCACATATTGGAGTTCTTTGAGGAAGTAACAAGTTGTTTAAACACCATTTCCCTGTCATTTTTTTTCTGACAGATCCCATTTCCATTCACTTGCACTGCTATCTCTTTATTACAATGTAACCTCTACTGTCTTCAAACCTAGGATAGATTTTTTTTATCATTTATTCTTTTCTGGAGTGTGGGCTTCGCTGGCTAGGCCAGCATTTATTACCCATTACCAATAGCCCCTATGAAGGTGGTGGTGAGCTGCCCCCTAGAACTGCTCCAGTGTAGGTGCACCCACTGTGCTGTTAGGGAGGGAGTTCCAGGATTTGGACCCAGCCACCGGTGGCCTTTTGCTCCTCCATCCCCTCCGGACCTCCCCCCTGTTTAAAACCTGTTATATCTCAAACTATTTCTCGTTCAGATGGGAAAGGTGAGCGAGCCAACATGTGAAATGGTCACCTCTTGCAGACAGGTTGAGTATTTCCAGCTGTTTCAATCTTTTGTAAGTCAATATTACTGGAGCCATGGGATAAGATTAAACCAGAGCTGGAGCCAATATTGATCCCTGAATCAACATCACTAAGAAAAAGGAAAAAACATTCTCGTCTGTGGCTTCTGGCTGTGCACAAATCTGGTGCCACCTTCCCCCAGCAAAACAATGACCAGACTCCAAATAAACTTCATTGACTTGACAGATCTTTGGCATGTCCTGTGATATATAAATCTAATTCATTCTTCCTTTGTTCAGCTCATTTTCTGATTTTGTGATCACTGTGGTTATTAATTACACAGCAGCCCTTGTCTCTTAATAATCGTAGAACCACACTGACCAGAAGGATATCATTAAACCCATTTGAAGAAGAGTTTTCAAATGTGTCCCACTCTGCTGCATTCTCATTCTGTCTCAACTGATAATAACAAAATTACTTCTTTAAGTATTTCTTTTGTCTCTCTCTCTCTCTCTCTCGCTCTCCGCCCCCCCCACCCCCACCCCCCCCCCCCACCCCTTCACCCCACACACCTTAAACCAGCTTATATTTCAACTCTTTCTTGGACTCGAACTCAAGTTCTGTCGAAGGGTCATGAGGACTCGAAACGTCAACTCTTTTCTTCTCCGCCGATGCTGCCAGACCTGCTGAGTTTTTCCAGGTAATTCTGTTTTTGTTTTTACTTCTTCTTTCCTCTATAACCCACAGCCACTCATCTGATGGAGCAGGGACATGAGAAAGCTCACCCGGGGTCCAATAGTGTTTCTGGTACACTCAGCACACTGACCACCGTCCTCAATTCAGGCCCACGCTAACCCTACAGCTAACAACGATGCTCTTCCTTCACAGAGAAATGTTCACAGTCACGGTGGGGAATTGATGAACCCCATGCAGGATGAAGAGATTGTGTACACAGCCATCAAATTCGCCAATGTGAATGGGAGATGCAGCCTGAGAGTGAACATCAATTAAAACAGAACTGCAAATGAGCAGGAGATCTACCCTCAGCTTGGATGGTGATGGAAGTGAGCAGACTTTAACCCAGCTGATGTTATGGAGTTAGACAAACATCATCGCTTTGCAATAAAGACTGTGAGAATAGAGATTTTCCTGAAGGTGGATGCAATGTTTTCATTTACAGCCACAATCTCATGTTTAGTTACAGTAGGATAGTAACTTTTTAAAATATTCTTTTAGTGATCATGTTTTCCTCTGTATTGTGAATCTACTTTGCAAATCATTTTAAACATCTCCTCTTGTCATTAAGCTGCTGAAATGTATTGGCCCTCACTGCGCACACTCACAACCGAGGACACGGCTATAAAATAAACCCCAGAAAACAGCAGAAAAGTAACTTTGTTTATTGCTGCTTGCTCTGAATTTATTCAGGTGCTCAGAACAAGGGCAGCTGCAGGGAAGTGGAGTAAAGACGTGGGCCCATAAGTCTGGGCAGAGGGGAGGACTGGGGAGAAGTCCAGATACGTATAATTGGGAATCTCTTTGGGCGAATTGTATTTGATGCCCATTCCCCAGGATATTTCAGCCCATTCTCTGTGGCTCCAGCACCACACGTACTTTTCTGTTTGTTTCCGCTGGTTAGAAAGCACAACCCGGGCCTGATCGGTCAAACAAGTGCCGAAGATGGTGGTTTTTAAACATAATTGTGGAATGCTCTGTCCCACTCAGATCACTGTTTATATTTTGTCATCTTTTAAATCGGATCAAGATTTAATTCGTACATTGATGCTTACACCTGACTGGCCCAAATATCCATCCATGTGGGAATACTGAGACGATGCAGGTTCATGCACAAGGAGTTATCTTTTATTTCCAAAAAAAATGTATGCTTTCTTCATTAAGTTTATAAATTACATTACAACACATGTCGACTTAACAATTACAGGAAGTCCAATAAAATTCAACTTCTCTCCATACGGCATCGCTGGCAAGATTTAAAAGCTTACTCAGACCAGAGGCAGTTATTTTATAAAAAGCGGAGCAGTATACACCAATCGAACTCACACGTCTTTCACTATCACGTTTTCATCATTTTCAATTGAAATTTGAAATTGCGATTTTGTCAGTTCACCAAAAGCGTGTCCAGCACAGAAGGAAGCCATTCAGCCCCTCCTGCCCTATGCAAGCTACCCTCAAAAACAACTCAACAAATCCCGTTACCCTACCTTTTCCCTGATTGTAAGGGAAATATCCAGTTTTCACCAAGGCTTCCACAGTTGTTGAGACTATTTGTGTGTCTGTTCCCAGAGCCTATTCTCTCATTATTTACCTTGCTGAATTCATTGTCCACTGCCACTATCAACACAGTTTTCCCTTTTCTTCCCTTGCTATCAATTCTATACAAATGACTTGCTCTTCCCTTTGCTTCCTGATATTAACGCCACCTTTTTGAATCTTCTGCAAACTTGGAAATATTACATTCAGTCCCCATATCCAAATCATTGATATGGATTGTGAACAGCTAGGGCCCACGTACTGATCCTTGCAATGCCCCACTAACCACAGACTGTTAACACAGGAATGACCCAGGGCCTGGAGGGGGAGGGGACATAGTGGCATTGTCACTGGTCCAGAAACCCTAAAGACCAGGGTTCGAATCCCATCAAGGCAGAAAATATTAGGAATGAAAAGTCTAATGATGAAACGATTGCCATAAAAAAGACATCAGTTTCACTAATGTCCTTTAGGCACTGGACAACTGCAAACTGCAGCCCTGTCAACCTGGCAAAGTCCTCCTTACTAACCAGTTGGGGCTAGTCTGACTCACTGACTAGTCAAGCAACAGCCTGACACAGTCATCCTCACGGGATCATACGTTACAGACAATGTCCCAGACACCCACCATCACCATCCCTGCGTATGCCCTGTTCCACTGGCAGGACAGACCCTAGCAAAGGTAGTGAGACAGTGGTGTGCAGTCGAGAGAGAATTGCCCTGGAAATCCGGACCCCTTGAAGTCTCGTGGCATCAGGTCAAATATGGATAAGGAAACCTCCTGCTGATGACCATGTCCCGCCCTCCCTCAGCTGATGAGTCAGTGCTTCCTCCATGTTGAACATCACTTGGAGGAAGCGGCAAGGATGCAGAATGTACTCTGGGTGGAGTACATCACCAAAAGTGGCTCGGTAGTACAATTCCAGGCAGAGCTGGCCGAGTCTTAAAGGATATAGCTGCTAGACTGTGCCTGTGACAGGTGGTGAAGGAACCAACAAGAAAGAATTGCTTACTTGATCACCAACCTGCCTGTCACAGATGGATCTGTCCATGACAGTATTGGTAGGAGTGACCACTGCACATCCATTGTGGAGATGAAGTCCCACCTTCACATTGAGGATACCCTCCATCGTGTTGTGTGGCACTACCACCTTGCTAAATGGGATAGATTTCAAACAGATCTAGCAACTCAAGACTGGGCATCCATGAGGTGCTGTGGGCCATCAGCAGTAGCAGAATTGTACTCGAGCACAATCTGTAACCTCATGGCCCAGCATGTCCCCCACTCTACCATTACCATCAAGCCAGGGGATCAGCCCTGGTTCAATGAAGAGTGCAGGAGGACATGCCAGGAGCAGCACCAGGTATACCTAAAAATGAGGTGTCTACCTGGTGATGCTATAACACTGGACTACTTGCACCAAACAGCATAAGCAGCAAGTGATAGACAGGGCAAAGCGATCCCACAATAAACAGATCAGATTGATGCTCTGCAGTCCTGCTGAGGTGAATGATGTGGACAATTAATCAACTCACTCGTGGATATACACAAATATCCCCATCCTCAATGATGGAGGAGCCCAGCACATCAGTGCAAAAGATAAGGCTGAAGCATTTGCTACAATCTTCAGCCAGAAGTGCCGAGTGGATGATCCACCTCAGCCTCCTCTGGAGGTCCCCACCATCACAGATGCCAGTCTTCAACCAATTCGATTCACTCTACGTGATATCAAGAAACGGCTGAAGGCACTGGATACTGCAAAGGCTAAGGACCCTGACAATATTCCAGCAATACTACTGAAGACTTGTGCTCCAGAACTTGCTGCGCCCTAGCCAAGCTGTTCCAAGTGTACTAGTTCCACTGACTCCCCTTTACCAATTCTGTTAGTAACATCCTCAAAACTCTCCAACAGGCTGGTTAAGCATGATTTCTCATTCATAAATCGATGATGACTGTGATCTTGAATAACCAGATGTCCACTCATGACAATCTTTATAATAGATTCTAACATTTTCCCTATTACTGTTGTAAGGCTAACAGGTCTGTAGTCCCCATTTTCTCTCTCTCTCTCTCTCCCTTCTTAAATAGTGGGGTGACATTTGGAACCTTCCAATATGCAGGAGCCATTCCAGAATCGATAGATGGTTGAAAGCTGATCACCCAATGCACTCATTATCTTCAACAATCTGGAATGAAGAATATCAGGTCCTGGGGACTTGCAAATCTTCATTCCCATTAATTTCCCCAATATACCCTTCCTGCTAATATTAATTTCCTTCAAATCAGACCTGCCTGAGTCTGGTCTCAAATGCTGGTGCTGTTACAGTAACACCAACTTATATTAATATAGTAGTTTCAATGTAACATTACCCAATGCATTTCAAAGGTGTAGGGATTTGAGCTGTATACTAAACCCCAGAGTAAGACAATTCTTGTTGAGGAATAACCCTGTTGATGAAAGGGACAATCCCTAATTTAGAATGTGAACTAGCAAGGTTTATTGGACAATAAAGATTGATACTTAACATTTGAAGAGTTGGGCATGTGTAATATAAACGTTCAACTAGTGTCAGTCAAAACTTTTACCAAGGATCCCAGGACACCTGGGATCTTCTCTTTTTGTTTCTTGAACCTGGTCTCTTGACTCAACATGTCCTTTGAGATTTTAGCTTAGTCAACTTTAACTCTAATATGCATGCAAATCTGTTTGTAGCTTTGCAGCCTCAGCTCTGGCAGAGCCTTTTTCCAACCTGTAACTTCCCAGTCCACCTTAAATGCTGAAACTACACATTCGCAGCTGCTTGCTTTCTCTCTCTCTCTCTCTCTAGCGAGTTCTAATGGCAAGGCCTCAACCTGTGACAAATGCCCAATGACTCCCAATGTTCCCCACAAATTCTTGCTTCCGAGCAGCTTCCCTACTCTTAACTCTTTCCTGATAACTGCCCTTCAGCAAGCGCCTTGTGCCAGGAGCTGTCCCTTAGCAATTGCGAAGTCCTTATTGATGCAACATTATTTTTTATGTCCTTTTATCAGGTAACACTTGCAACATTTATCCCAAGTATGTGCACTTGTCTCAACACAACCAGCAACTTCTAACACAATGTTTTCAACTCTTGGCCAATGGGAATGCACTCCTGGCCTCCCCTTGACAATCTAACCTAAATTAGCACCTTTGGAAGGGAAACACATCTTCCTGGCCAATTAGCATGTACCATGAAGCTATTAACATATATAATATGTTGGAAAATAATTTTATTTTAAAATAGAGGCTTAATTTTTTTGGTATGTCTTAATTGGATTAAAACCAGCTAGTCTGGATGCTTTGATGTACTAGTTTGAGATGAAAACAGCGATATAGTGTGCATTTATAATTTTTGAATAGAGCATTCAAGAAGCGGGGTGAAAACTTGAGTCTATCTAGCAGATACCAAGCTTATGTTTGCTTATATTGCAAATAAAATTGGTCCGATGAAAGGGTTTCATTGTTAAAAGGTAATGTTCAAAGAGGCTGGTGATGCAATGGGAATTTGAATTCAATCAGTGTTGGTCG
Source organism: Carcharodon carcharias (assembly GCF_017639515.1). Taxonomy (NCBI): domain Eukaryota; kingdom Metazoa; phylum Chordata; class Chondrichthyes; order Lamniformes; family Lamnidae; genus Carcharodon; species Carcharodon carcharias. The sequence goes on from NC_054495.1 coordinate 16,113,828, forward strand.
GTATAACTACAGTAGTTTTCAGGTGTGCAGAGCAGAGGCAATGTAAGATCAGAAGGCAGCTGTAAGCCTCAAACTGGCTCCACAGTGAAAGGAAGCTTATTTTGAATTCGTCAGGTGAAAATGCTTTGCTTGGTGTTTGGTTAAGACTATGGGTTGTTGTTGCCTTAATGGAGATTAGTTTGGGAATTTGTTATAAGTTATGATAGTAGTGATTTGTAGCCATGTGTATATATATTTAGCCTGTGTAAATTAATAAAATGTTTCATTTATTTTAATGTAAAACCTCAATAACTGGTGGTCTGATTCCTGAATTTAGAGTCGCATCTCAAACATAACATTCAAAATTATATGTTATGACAGTTATTTCAAGTTTCCCCCAGGGATTTTTAATTAACTGCACTTTACCAACTGGCTCGGCCATACCAGCATTGCAGACTTGGCACTCCTTCTAAAGGCTGAACTCTGACTTGTATCTGAACAGGAGGCCCTGGCACACCTGGTCATGTCTAGAGTTTATTTTTAAAGCTACATCACAGCACCTGACACTGAAGGAGATGCCAACTTTAAGAATTCTTCAGCAACGTATCCCAAAATCACAAATTATCCCAATAATGCAAACAAATAAAGACTGTACATCACAACTTATGTGCAGTACAATGTGGTAACTTAAGCCTCATTAATTGTACAAATGTATAAATGAGGTGAAGTCTAACACAGGAATTGTGTGAAGCAAAATATGACGCTGAGAAACATGAGGAGGTGTTCAGTCAGTGGCCCAAGTCTTACTCAAAGTTTTAGATGTTTGTAGAGCGAGAGGCAGAGAGGTGCAAGGTGGTCGGGGACAGGGGAGCAGTGGGAGACCAGGGGTGGGGGGTGGTGGGGTGGGGTGGGGTGGGGGGTGCTGGAATTCCACATCTTAGGGCCCAGGCAGCTGATGATAGGAGCACCAACTGTGCGGTAATGAAAATCGGTGATGATCAAGAGGCCAGGCTGAGAGGTGCATTCATATCCCAGTTATTTGTAGGATTGGAGGTAATTGCAAAGACTGGGTGGTTCCGGGCCATGGAGAGATTGGGGAACAAGGGTGAGAATTGTTAAACCAGGAGGTAGCTGGACAATGTAGGTCAGTGAACAGAGGGATACCAGGTGAATGGGAGCTTCTGCAAGTTAGGACAGCAGAATTTTACATAGGTTTATGTAGAATATAAGAGACAGCAAAAGGATATACAATGGAACAAGTTCATGTTGGTAATCCTCCTCTCACCTTCCCTTATCTAAACCCATGGTTGTAACTCTCTATTCCCTTCTCCCTCATATGCCTTTCCTGTTTCCCCTTAAATTTATCGCTTCATATTCACTTCAGCCACTCCCTGTGCTGGTGAGCTCCACACTCGCTCCTGGATAAAGATATTTCTTCAGAATTCCCTATTGGATCTCTCGGTGATGACCTTATTTCGAAGGCCTGGAGTTCTTATCCCCACATATATTAATACACTCACACATTTCTCATTCCTTATTTGTTAATCCTCTGTGCTGCCTCTCCAGTGCCTCTAAATGACTTTTTTTTTTCTCTAAGGTGCGCACCAGAACTGTAATCAGTTTTTTTAAGTGTGTCCTGACCAACTTTGGAATGGGGGTTTAACATAAATTCCCTGCTTTTCAATGTTATAACTGACAGCACCCAGCATGGAGAGCTGCAGTCAGTAAAAGGAGCTGAATGACTTCAGCGGGTGAAGAAGGTTTTAAAATAGATTTACAATGCAGGCATGTCTATGGTAACACAGCAGGTGGTCCAAATGTTAAAGCCTCAGTGCGGTGAGGGGGGTGGGGGGGGGTGGGGTGGTGGGGGGGCGGCGAATTCCAGGACTTTGGGAGAAAAATGGAAAAATGCTTGCAGTTAATTTGTGGTTTTCTGAACCACTGGAGTCTCAAAGCTCTTTACAACCAATGATGTACTTTTGAAGTATAGTCACTGTTGTAATGTAGGATGCTAATGTATTAATGCTCATGTAGGATACATTAGCAAGCCAATATGTGCACAACAAGATCCCACATACAGCAACATAAAAGTCACTAGATAATCAATGTTTGTAACGCCAGGGACAAACGTTGACTAGTAGGCCAGGTATAACTCTCCTGCTCTCTCTCACATAGTGCCATGGCATCTTTCACATCCACCTGAGAGACAATGACGCCTCGCTTTACTGTCACACCTGAAAGGTGGCACATCCAGCAGTGCAGGTCTCCTTCAGCACCGCTCTGAATGGTCAGCCTTAATGTCTCCGCTCAAATGTTAGAGTGGGACTTGAACCCAGGACCCTGAACTTTGATCCACAGACGATGAAGAAATGCCTGCATATGCCCCCGATTATGTGCGTCTTAGTGTGAAATTTGGACGTGCTGTTGTTTCCATGACCCTGCTGCCTTTGACTTGCTGGGTGGTAGAAGTGGTGGTTTTTGAGAGGGGGTGTTGGAGAAGGCTTGATGAGCTGCTGCAATGCATATTCTAAATGGCACACACTTCAGCCTTGTCGTGCTGCTGAGGGGATGGGGTACATTTCATTAGGACACTTTGTCCTGGGTGGTGTCGGGATCTTTCACTGCCGTTCCAGAGTATCCCATCACACCCCATACTCGGGTCCTGTAGTTGTCGAAGAATGGAAGGGTTGGGTGATGTAAATCTAAGGTGACCAGAAGACATTAACAAGAGTTAAGGGGAACAAAGCTGCTCCAGAAGTGATTAGCATTGAAACTCCCAGTTAAACCTGCTGTCCTGCCCTCCCTGTTAAATCTGACCTTCCCCTTTCATGTACCGGCTCCCTTTGTCACACAGCTCTGTTTTATTAACGTTAGTCACAATATCTAGGACACAACCTGATTAGCTGAAGCTTGGTTTGTTACCATTGCGTTGTCCCCAGTCCCAGCATCCTATGGTCAGGGTGAGTTCAGCAGATCTGCCTCCATTTTCAGACTTTGATGATCTTCAGTAGCAGGTGAATGGGATGTATCACAACTCGCTTCATCTCGTCCCTGAACTTAGCCTGGGTGAGGGCGTAAATGCAGGTGTTGGTGCAGGAGTTCAGATACCTCAGCATGTCCCCGACCTGGGTAACTGTGGGCATGGAGCTCAAACTCAGCAACATCTCTTGAAAGACAATTTCCACCACCCTTGTCAACCAGAGCACGATGAAGTTGCCTGAAATGGCGAAGAGCAGGATAATGGACTTCAACCGGTTCTCCATCTCTGGGTCAACTTGCTTCCCATCATTGTCTTGACCCCGGAATACCTTGCGGACCCGGCTGGCTACTAGGATGTGCCTGATGGTCAGAGTGTTCAGCAGCAAGATGCACACGTAGGGAATGAGAGGGGTTATGATTTTGCCGGACCACAGATATATTGCCAAAGCGGTTTTGGTACACAGGTTGTGAAGCCGGCAGAATGGGAATGCACCGCGGGTGTAGTCAGGTTCATAGGTGAAGTAGCGGGGGATGTTTCTCAAGTAGCTGACTGCGCACACCGTCAGTATTACCCAGCTTGCTGTCCTCTCTGTGCAGTATCTTGTTTTGAACCTTTGGCAACAAATGGCAATAAAGCGGTGGAGGGTGAAGGCGACAGTGAGCCAGTCTGAGCTGTCCACCAAGGCAGCATTCATGATGCTGTTCACGCTGCACACATAGTAATGGTTGAGGAGAGAGAAGGGGAAGTGGAGAGATCCCAGGTAGTTCAATATCACACAGAAGATGATCACCAGCAAGTCTGCCGCTGCCATGGACAACATATACTGGCGAGTACATCTGGCGAGACCACAGCTCCCTCGAGACAGGATCACTATCGTCATTAAGTTTGCTGTCAGAGCAAGAAAGAGAGGTGAAGGTTACCAATTACACCCAAATCATGTGTTACAGCACATGATATTGGAATTAGAAAGTGCAAGAGAGGAGTTGAATGGAGCCAGACGGTGATGGTTCAGAGAAGTAAAGGTGAAATGAGCCACTATTAACAATCTCACCCCTCACCCACTGGGTTCCTCTTCCCAATTCTTCCCCAGTTACTAATGAGTTCCTGTTGGCTAAACCTCCTCTCATTCTCTCATCATCAACAGCTCTCCCCATCAGTCAATGGTTTCTCATTGTTTAAGCGTTTGAACCACTCAGTGAGCTTCCAAATCTCAATATCATGCAATGAACTCCAGCTCTCCAATGCTCTCCATCACTCATTGAGCTGCTATTGCCCAAATCTCTTCCAAGTATTCAGCGCTATCCCATTTTTTAACTTATGAAAGAGTTCACCATCCTTAACTCTCACTCAATGTGCTTCCATGAATCAGATCTCACAATTTGTGAGCTCCTAATGTTAAACGCTGTGGATGAATCAAAGAGTCTAATTTGCCCCTCTCTCAGGCACTCATTTATCTCCCAACATCTAACTCCTTGAGGTGCAGATTGAGTGTTCTCTTCGTTGAAAACTTTCCATTATCCATTGAGATCCAGTTTTCAAACACATTCTGCATTCAATGATCTCCTTTCACCAGAATGCCTACCGAAATTATATTGTCAAATTCATTCCGAGTCACTAAATGGACTCATTTTCTTATCTCAAATTCCATAATTCACAGAATTTACCTTTTCGAACTCAATGAATTTGCATTGTCCAACTCATTTCATCACTCACTAAGCCCCCATTACTCAACTCTAATCTTCGTTAGTGAATTTCCACTGCCCAACGTTCACCATTACCCAATGATTTTCAATTATCCATTGACTTATATCAATGAATGAGTTAACATTGCTCAACTGTCTCCTTTGTCAGAGCCCCCATTGTCATTTTAACACATTACTAAATTATCAAACATCTGCCAATGATGTCCCATTGCAGGCTGTATACTTCACTGATTAATTTTTATTCATTCATGGGATCTGGGCTTTGCTGGCTGGGCCAGCATTTATTACCCATCCCTAATTGCCCCTTGAGAAGGTGGTAGTGATCTGCCTTCTTGAACTACTGTAGTGTATAAGGAAGGAAGGGAAACAAGCAGTAGTGTCATGGAACATATAGAAATTAAAGAGGAGGAGGTGCTTGCTGCCTTACAGTGAATATGGGTAGATAAATCCCCCGGGCCTGACATGATATTCCCTTGGACCTTGCGGGAGACTAGTGTAGAAATTACAGGGGCCCTGGCAGAAATATTTAAAATGTCCTTAGCCACGGTGAGGTGCCAGAGGATTGGAGGGTAGCTCATGTTGTTCCGTTGTTTAAAAAAGGCTCCAAAAGTAAACCAGGTAATTACAGGCCAGTGAGCCTGACGTCAGTAGTAGGTAAATTATTGGAAGGTGTTCTGAGAGATCGGATATACAATTATTTGGACAGCCAAGGGCTGATTAAGGATAGTCAGCATGGCTTTGTGCATGGTAGGTTGTGTTTAACGAAACTTGTAGAGTTTTTCGAGGAGGTTACCAAGAAAGTAGATGAAGGAAAGGCTGTGGATGTTGTCTACATGGACTTTAGTAAGGCCCTTGACAAGGTCCCACATGGGAGGTTAGTTCAGAATGTTCAGACACTTGGTATCCATGGAGAGGTTGTAAACTGGATTCGAAATTGGCTGTGTGGGAGAAGACAGAGAGTGGTAGTGGATGCTTGCTTCTCAGACTGGAGGTTTGTGACTAGTGGTGTGCTTCAGGGATCTGTGCTGGGACCATTGTTGTTTGGTGTCTATATCAATGATTTGGATGATAATGTGGTAAATTGGATCAGCAAGTTTGCTGATGACACTAAGATTGGAGGCGTTGTGGACAGCGAGGAAGGCTTTCAAGGTTTGCAGAGGGATCTGGACCAACTGGAAAAATGGGCCAGAAAATGCCAGATGGAATTTAATGCAGAAAAGTGTGAGGTGTTACATTTTGGAAGGACAAACCAAGGTAGGACATACACATTAAATGGTAGGGCACTGAGGAGTGCAGAGGAACAAAGGGATCTGGGAGTTCAGATACATAATTCCCTGAAAGTGTCGTCACAGATAGACAGGGTTGTAAAGAAAGCTTTTGGCATACTGGCCTTCATAAATCAAAGTATTGAGTATAGGAGTTGGGATGTTATGGTGAGGTTGTATAAGACATTGGTGAGGCCAATTTTGGAGTATTGTATGCAGTTCTGGTTGCCTAACTACAGGAAGGATATCTGTAAGATTGAGAGAGAGCAGAGAAGATTTACTAGGATGTTGCCGGGTTTTCAGGAGTTGAGTTCCAGGGAAAGATTAAACAGGTTAGGACTTTATTCCTTGGAGCGTAGAAGAATGAGGGGAGATTTGATAGAAGTTTACAAAATTATGAGGGGTATAGACAGAGTAAATGCGAGTAGGCTCTTTCTACTTAGATTTGGAGAGATAAACACGAGAGGACATGGCTTTAGGGTGAAAGGGGAAAGGTTTGGGGGAATTTCTTCACTCAGAGAGCGGTGAGAGTGTGGAATGAGCTGCCATCTGACGTGGTAAATGTGGGCTCACTCTTAAGTTTTAAGAATAAATTGGAGGGATACATGGATGGGAGAGGTCTGGAGGGTTATGGACTAGGTGCAGGTCAATGGGACCCGCGGAATAATATTTCAGCACAGACTAGAAGGGCTGAATGGCCTGTTTTCTGTGCTGTAGTGTTCTATGGTTCTATGGTTTGATCACAAATTCTAGTCATTACCACACGAGTCCTTATTGTTTTTAATGTGGAAAACCCAGTCATATTCCTGCATAATTCTTCCTTTTTGTCTCTGTCTTTTAGTGATTCCCCATGTTTGTCTGGACACACAAACATAAAGACTGTGCAATGCTCCCAGCACCCCAACCCCCATCACCACCACCATCAGCACTGCCCCTCCCCCACACGCACACACATACAGACACACCTACACACACACCTACACAAACCTACAGCACCTTCCAAACCCACGACCGCTACCATCTAGAAGGACAAGGGCAGCAGACACATGGGAACACCACCACCTGGAAGGTCCCCCCGAGTCACTCACCATCCTGACTTGGAATTATATCGGCCGTTCCTTCACTGTCACTGGATCAAAATCCTGGAACTCCCTCCCTAACAGCACTGTGGGTGTACCTACACCACATGGACTGCAGCGGTTCAAGAAGGCAGCTCACCACCACCTTCTCAAGGGGCAATTAGGGATGGGCAATAAATGCTGGTCTAGCTAGCGATGTCCATATTCCATGAATTAATAAAAGAAAACACAAAAACACCTACAGACCTACACATACACACACACTCACTGAGTAGCATATGCTCAAATCCAGTTAGTCATGCAGATACACGTAGCCACACAGTATAAACCCAACACAAATATTCATACCCACTGTCACACACAGCTACTTTCACAGGCACACAAATTAACACTCACATGCACACTCACACCTAAATACACAGTCAGCCACACACACACACACACACACACACACGCATCCACAAAAAAATCATATTGAAACACATTCCCAGACTAGTGTGACAGGGGAAATCACCCATTGGGTGACTATCTGCTACTCATGTATCGGCTACACCGACAGCTGCCAGTGAATGGTAAAACACCTCCTGCACCAGTAATAATGCCAAGCCACCCATCCTCGGAGAGAATCAGTAACATATGTGGGAGCTGGAGACAGCTGCACACTGAGACACAGAGGTGGAGCGTACCAAGCAGCACCTAATATATACCCAGGAGAAGCTCCCACTGACACAGGGAGCTCAGGGGACCTGAGACCAGCTGCAATCAGTGCAGCAGACAGACTAGAGCAGGGTCCTTAACTATCCTGGTCCAAGGGGAGAGTTTACATCAGGGATGGACCGTTTAAAAAACACAAAAACATTGTTATAGCACAGGATTACTGAGTATTCTTTGGAAAAGGGCTACATTTCAGGAATTCCATATGTCATTGCTTCTCCCATTTTAACTTACAGGCTATACTCTAGTTGGTGTGGCTTTAATCTCTGAAGCACATTAGATAACTTCAGGACGCACTGTCCAGCCGGTGGGATATTTTGAAATAATGGTATGCTATTCGCACAGCAATTTCCCACAGCAAAGTGATAAGAGATTAAGGCCATATAAGAGCAGTGGTAGGTCATTTGGCCCTTCAACCTTGCTCTGTCATTCAATAAGATCATGGCTGATCTGTTGGTGGCCTTAACCCCACTTCCTGCCTATCCCCCACAACCCATGAGTCCCTTGTAGATAACACAAATCTGTTCCAATCAGCCTTGAATATGCTCAATAACCCAGCCTCCACTGCTCTCTGGGGTAGAGAATTCCAAATGTTAACGACCCTGTGGGGGAAAAACAGTCCTTAACATCTTTGGTCAATGATAGACACATTATTCTGAACTGGTTTCTCCTATTCCCCCACACAGTGAAACATTCCCCATCCTATCAAGTCCCCTCAGAACTTTCTACATTGCAAAGAGATTACCTCTCATTCTTCTAAACTCCAGTGAATACAGGACCAACCTGCTCAACCTTTCCTCAGAAGACAACCACTTCAGACCCAGAATTAGCTGGGTGAACCTTCTCTGAACTGCTTCCAATGGAATTATATCCTCCCTTAAATAACGGGATCCAAACTGCGTGCAGCTGGTAGTATCACTAGCACCATGGACAGTTGTAGCAAGAATTGCCTACTTTGATGCTCTATGCCCCATGCAATAAAGGTTAATATTCCATTTGCATTTAAATTACTTGCTTTACATGCAGACTATTTCCTTGTGATTCATGCACACTCTGTCTGCACCATAGCATTCTGTAGTCACTCTTCATTTATAGAATATTTTGTTTTCCTATTCTTCCTACCGAACTGCATAACATATTCCCATGTCCTACTCCATATGCCAAAGTTTTTCCCACACCCTTCACCTCTGCAGACTCTTTGTATCCTCCTCACAACTTGCTTTCCTGATGATTTTTGTACGACCAGCAAATGTAGCTACAATACACGCTGTCCTTTCATTCAAGTCGGTGTTAAAGGTTGTGAATAGTTGAAGTCCCAGCACTGAACTATCTGGCATCCCACTCTTTCCAATTCATCGATGAGATCAAAGTGACCTATTTATCCCGACGCTCTGTTTCCTCTCCATTAGCCAATACCCTCACAGAGCATTATACCAATATGAACTCTGATCTTTTATGGTAACCATTTCATTCCGTTGGCCAAATTCCCTCCACATGAGATGGTGGACATGTAGCAGATTTAAATGTGATGGGGTCACTTCACTGGGTGCAGATGTGCTGATGTCTGACATAGGGCATTTGAACTGCTTATCAGGTATTATTGGGGGGAGCTGTATTAAGCATTGGCACCAGTTGCCAAGTCACTTGTAGCCACTAAGCACCAAAGTGGCACACACTAGCCCACAGGGAATGGTGCCATTCCCCTCTGTTGTTGGCCAGCGATTCCAAAGTGTGAAAATCCAGCTGTCTTGGTGCTCAGCTTGCAATCATCATTGAAGCGACGACCTGGTCGCTCTACTCGCCTTTTGGTCTTGTTTTCCTCATTATTCCAGTTTATTCATGGGGATGCATCCCTCTTCCATCCTGGGGGTGGAGGCCTGAATCAGAAAAGTTGCCTCTGCTTTTGAGAAGTGCAAGCATCCCTGGGAGATCTGCCTTTGAGAGGAGCGTTGCATTCGTGAGTTTATCCTGTCCCCTGATGTCAAGGTTGCACCGCAGACATCGAAGATGAAAATTGTTGAGCTTCTTTTCTCGACAGCTGTAGGTTTGCACCTGGACTGACAAGTGGCAAGTAACATTCGGGGCACATAAGTGTCAGCAGTGACTGTTCCAACAAGAGAGAATCCAACCATCACCCCCTTGACATTCAATGGCATTATCATCACTGAATCTCCCACTATCAACATCCTGGGGGTTACCATTGACCAGAAACTGAACTGGACCAGTCATATAAATACTGTGGCTACAAGAGCAGGTCAGAGGCTAGGAACCTGCAACAGGTAATCCACATTCTGACTCCCCAAAGCTTGTCCACCATCTACAAGGCCCAAGTCAGGAGTGCGATGGAATATTCCCCACTTGCCTGGATGAGTGCAGCTCCCACAACACTCAAGAAGCTCGGCACCATCCAGGACAAAGCAGCCCCACTTGATTGGCACCACATCCACAAACATTCACTCCCTCCACCACCGACGCACAGTAGCAGCAGTGCGTACCATCTATAGTAGGCACTCCAGGGACTTACTAAGGCTCTTTAGACAATACCTTCCAAACCCATCTAGAAGGACAAGGGCAGCAGACACATGGGAACAGAACATTCTACAGCCTATCAGGTATCAGGATGTCCAAGACCAGGTAATGAGCAATGAGACAGGGATAATCAATAATCTTCTGATCCTAGGTGACAGCAATCATAACATAATAGAATTTCACGTTGTGTTTGAAGGAGAGAATTGTGGGTCTAAGACTAGTGTTTTAAACCAGGGTAAAGTTAATTATAAGGGTATGGCAGCAGATCTATCTAAAGTGAATTAGAAAACTAATTTGAAATGTAGGAAAGTAGAGATGCAGTAGCAGAGTTTTAAGGAGACACTTAATAACTCTCAGCAAAGATTTATTCCAGTGAGAAACAAAGAGTCTTTGAGAAGGATGTTAAAAGTACGACTGAACAAGAAAGTTAAGAATAGCATCAAAATGAAAGAAACACTTTATAAGCCAGCAAAGATTAATGGTAGGTCAGGAGCTTGGTCAGGTTTTAAGAACTGGAAAAGAATGACTAAAAAATAATAATGAGGGAGAATGTAGAATGTGAGAGAAAGCTAGCTGGTTACATAAAAAGAACTAACAAGAGTTTCTGTAAGTGTTTAAAAAGGAAGAGTAACTAAAGCTAACGTTGGTCCTCTAGAGAGCGAGCCCTGGGAATTGATAATGGAAAATAAGGAAATGACAGAGTTTTTGCACAGATATTTCCTGTCTGCCTTTACTATCGAACACCCTAAAGTTACTTGAACATACGCGAGCATGAGGGATGAAATTAAAACCATCAACATCACTAGGGAAAATGTACTGGAAGCATTTTAGAACCCAGGGCTGACAAGTCCCCAGGACTAGATGGCCTTCATCCTAGGCTCTTAAATAAGTGGCTGCAGAGATAGTAGATGCATTGTGTATAATCTTCCCAGATAATTTAGATTCTGGAAGTGCCCCTGTGCACTGGAAAATTATTTCATGAACATCGTTAATCAAGAATGAGCGGGACAGAAAGGAGAGAATGACCGGCCGGTTAGCCTAACAATTGTGAGTGGAATATTGCTCCAATCCATTATCAAGGAGGTTATAGCAGGATATTTAGAAAATCATAACTTGATAGAACAAAGTCAACATGGATTTGTGAAATGGAAACAGTATTTAACTAATGTAGTATAGTCTTTGTGAGGGAGTAACAAGAAAGGTGGATAAAGGGGAACCTGTAGCTGTGATGTGCTTGGATTTCATAAGGTGCCATATCAAAAGTTACTGAACAACATACGGGTAAGTGGTGTACTCTGGAGGGTAAAATATTAGCATGGGCAGAGATTGGGTATCTAACATGAGTCAGAGAGTAGGGAAAAATGAGTCTTTTGCATATTGGCATGTGGAGTGCCACTGAGGTCAGTGCTGCAGCCTCAGATATTTACAATTTATATCAAAAAGTTGGTTGAAGGGGCTCAATGTGTGTTATCTGAGCTTCCCAATGATACCAAAATAGTTAGGGAAGTAACTTGTCAAGACAAGGTAGAGAGTCTGCAAAGGGAGACAGGTGAGTTACCTGATTATACAAGCATTTGGAAGATGCAGCGTAACGTGGGACAGTCTGAACTTGTACACTTTCGCAGGAAACATGGAGAAACTGTGCACTATTAAAACAGAGAGAGATTTCAGAACTCGGGAGTACATAGGGACCTGGGACTCCTGGAAATGAATCGCATAAATTAGTATGCAGGTACAACAAATGATTCAGAAGGCACATGGAGTGTGGAAAGTTATTATAAGGGGAATAAGGGCAGACAGGCTGTTCTTCAGCTCTACAAGGCCTTGGTGAGACCACAGCTGGAGTAATGGTCTCCTTATTGGAGCAAGAAGATATAAATGTGCTCGAAGCAGTTCAGAGAAGGCTCACTGGATTCTTTCATCAGATGATGGGCTTATCTTATGAAGTAAGTTTGAACAGGTTAGGCCGATACCCGTTGGAGCTTAGAGGAATGACAGGTGGTCTTATTAATGCATACAATTTGCTAATGGGACTTGAAAGAGTAGATACTGGGAGAATATTTCCACTTGCGGGGCAGACAAGAACTAACGGGTACAGTTTAAGAATCATAGGTCTACCATTTAAGAGGAAGATGATGAGATTTTTCCTCTCACAGAGGCTCCTCAGTCTATGGAATTCTCTTCTCCAGAAAGCAATGGAGGCTGAGTTAAGGCAGTCAAGGGGTATTGGGGGAGGGGGGTATGGGAGTGGTGCAGAGAGGAAAGTGGAGTAGGGAAGACAATCAGGCCTTGATCTCATTGAATGTGGAGCAGGCTGAAAGGGCAGAATGGCTTTCTCATGCTTCCAAGTCCTATGTTCCTACAGCAGTTGGAACAAGGTGAGCCTCAGATGTGGAGATCATTCAAGAAATGTGTTATAAACTCATGGTTTTTCCAAGACACATGTTATGTTCTCCTGGATTATTAGCCTGACTGCTCTGTAATTCCAAGGTTTTTCCCTCCTTCCTTTCCTCCACCGGGACTCTGTGGCCTGGGTCAGGTCGGGCCTCGGGTGAGCACTGAGAGCCGGGAGTCTGAACTTGTGCATTGGTGCAATGGCGGAAGGGGAGAGTCGCATTTGTGGGATCACATAAAAGTTGGATGTGGTGCTGTGTGCGACTAAAACAGACTTACAAAGAGATAGAGAGGGGGTGTAGGGGCTGGAGGAGGTTACAGAGATAGGGAGGATTGTAGGGGCTGGAGGAGGTTACAGAGATAAGGAGGGTTGTAGGGACTGGAGGAGGTCACAGAGATAGGGAGGGTTGTAGGGGCTGGCGGAAGTTACAGAGGTAGGGAGGGTTGTAGGGACTGGAGGAGGTTACAGAGATAGGGAGGGTTGTAGGGGCTGGAGGAGGTTACAGAGATAGGGAGGGTTGTAGGGGCTGGAGGAGGTTACAGAGATTGGGAAGGTTGTAGGGGCTGGAGGAGGTTACAGAGATAGGGAGCGTTGTAGGGGCTGGCGGAAGTTACAGAGATAGGGAGGGTTGTAGGGACTGGAGGAGGTTACAGAGATAGGGAGGGTTGTAGGGGCTGGAGGAGGTTACAGAGATAGGGAGGGTTGTAGGGGCTGGAGGAGGTTACAGAGATAGGGAGGGTTGTAGGGGCTGGAGGAGGTTACAGAGATAGGGAGCGTTGTAGGGGCTGGAGGAGGTTACAGAGATAGGGAGGGCTGTAGAGGCTAGAGTAGGTTACAGAGATAGGGAGGGTTGTAGGGGCTGCAGCTGAGGGACAGGGATTATTGTTGGGGTCTTTAGGAGGTTACAGAGATAAGGAGGGTTGTAGGGGCTGGTGGAGGTTAAAGAGATAGAGAGGGTTATAGGCACTGGAGGAGGTTACAGAGATAGAGAGGGTTGTAGGGGCTGGAGGAGGTTACAGAGATAGGGAGGGTTGTAGGGGCTGGAGGAGGTTACAGTGATAGGGAGTGGTGTAGGGGCTGCAGGAGGTTACCGAGATAGGGAGGGTTGTAGGGGCTGGAGGAGGTTACAGAGATAGGGAACGTTGTAGGGACTGGAGAAGGTTACAGAGATAGGGAGGGTTGTAGGGGCTGGAGGGGGTTACAGAGATAGGGAGGGTTGTAGGGGCTGGAGAAGGTTACAGAGATAGGGAGGATTGTAGGGGCTGGAGAAGGGTACAGAGATAGGGAGGTTTGCAGCGTTTGGAAGTGGTTACAGAGATAGGAAGTGTTGTAAGTGCTGTAGGAGTTTAGGGAGATAGGGAGGGGTGTAGGGGCTGCAGCTGAGGGACAGGGATTGTTGATGGGGGCTTTAGGAGGTTACAGAGATGAGGAGGGTTGCAGTGGCTGGAGAAAGTTACGGAGAAATGGAGATTTTTCCGTCCTCGATGTAGCTACAACAGACTTACACATGTGCCGCGACAGCCATGGTCATGGTCCCTCCCTTGCCAGGCAATGTTCTGCATGTAACTTTCTCACAGCCCTTTGGGAAAAGGTGGTGGATGATCCAGTCGGATAGTTCCCCGAACAGACTGTCAATGTCGTTTGGCAGAATGCCTCCTCACTAAAACTTTCCAACAAGCACCAGGGCATAGCTTGGCTGCTGGTGAGCAAGGACCTCCCCATCACATCCTTCCTACGTGCCCTGACTCTCACCCCCTCCGCATGTTGTCCTCGAAGTGACTGTCGTGGGGATGAGACTGTTGTTTCTCTCTTTCTGGAATATTCCTTTGCAAGTAACAACTGGAGAGTGATGCAGTGGTTTTTGTTGAGGTTCATCCCGTGCATCTCAGTGATGCGGGACCCTGTGCTCTGCAGGTTATTCCCGGAGATGCACAGCGAGATAAACGTCAACTGTGGCTGGAATATCATCAACCCAGTGAGAGGTGCTGTTTCGCCTGCTGGAGAACGGCAGATCTTCCAGTGCAAGGAGTGCTCTTCGGCCAAATGTTGCAGACTGGCACATTCCAGCGTCCAGGACTGCGTGCTGAGGGATGCAGGAAAGATTGGGAGAGACTCCATAGGGACACAATGGGGAAAGTTCACTGTCTAAGGCCTTTCAGCATTGAGGGACTGAGAACCCGTAGAAGCCCTCGAGTGTATTGGATACGAATACAGAAGTAATGACATTGCATTTTATCAAATCCGAGAAGGAAAGTTGAATTATATTGAACATTTGTAATTTTTCAGTTAGAAATATTTTGCCTACAGGCCTGACATGGAATATATAATGTAAACATTAAACAAATCCCAATAATATAGAGGCATCTAAGAGTGGAAAACATAGTATAGAGGCAAGTTGAATTTTCTTGTATATTCTGCAACTTTCAAGTTGAAATTATTTACAATGTATTTTTATAAATTTGATGAATAAAGTAAATATATATTTTTTTGAAATAAGAGATAATTCCTTGTGCAGGGACCTTCCAAAACGAGCATCATCTCAGTAATTCCAGCTGGATGTAGGCGCAATCGTGTGTGAGCACCAATGTGCAAATCAAGTGCTTGGCTTTGCGAGTCCAGAGCGTGGGCCAATACATTTCAGCGAGAGGAGGTGTTCGTAATGTAAAATATTTAAGATTCACAACATAGAGGAGCAAATGTGAAAAAAAGAATTAGAAAGGTACTATTCTACTGCAACTAAACATGAGATTGTGGCTGTAAATGAAAACATTGCATCCACCTTCAGGAAAATCTCTATTCTCACAGTCCTTATTGCAAAGCGATGATGTTTGTCTAACTCCATAACATCAGCTGTGTTAAAGTCTGCTCACTTCCATCACCATCCAAGCTGAGGGTAGATCTCCTGCTCATTTGCAGTTCTGTTTTAATTGATGTTCACTCTCAGGCTGCATCTCCCATTCACATTGGCGAATTTGATGTCTGTGTACACAATCTGTTCATCCTGCATGGGGTTCATCAATTCCCCACCATGACTGTGAACATTTCTCTGTGAAGGAACAGCAACGTTGTTAGCTGTAAGGTTAGCGTGGGCCTGAAGTGAGGACGGTGGTCAGTGTTCTGTGTGTACAAGAAATACTATTGTACGCCGGGTAAGTTTTCTCATGTCCCTGCTCCATCAGATGAGTGGCTGTGGGTTATAGAGCAAAGAAGAAGTAATCTTGTTATTATCAGTTGAGACAGAATGAGAATGCTGCGGGGTGGGACACATTTGAAAACCTTGTTCCATATGGATTTATTGATATCTTTCTGGCCAGTGTGATTCTATGATTATTAAGAGACAAGGGCTGTGACCAGTCAGCCTGACGTTGGTAGTGGGGAAGATTCTAGAGTCCATTATAAAAGATTTAATAGCTGAGCACTTGGAAAACAATGGCAGAATCGAACAGAGTCAGCTTGGATTTACGAAAGGGAAATCATGCGTGAGAAATTTACTGGAATTTTTCGAGAATGTAACTAATAGAGTTGATGAGGGGGAACCAGTGGATGTGGTTTATTTGGACTTTCAGAAGGCTTTAGACAAATTCCCAAATAAGAGATTAGTGCGTAAAATTAAAGGGCATGGGATTGGCGGTAGTGTATTGAGATAGATACAAAACTGATTGGCAGACAGGAAATAATGAATATGATTAAACAGGTCTTTTTCCAAATGGCAGGCAGTGACCAGTGGGGTACCGCAGGGATCGGTGCTGGGACCCCAGCTATTCACAATATATATTAGTGATTTAGATGAGGGAACTACATGTAATATCTCCAAATATGCAGATGACACATGAGCTGTGAGGAGGATGCAGAGATGCTTCAGTGTGATTTGGACAAGATGAGTGGGTGGGCAAATGCATGGCAGATGCAGTATAATGTGGATAAATGTGAGGTTATCTAATTTGGTAGCAAAAACAGGAAGGCAGATTGTTATCTGAATGGCTATAAATTGAGAGAGGGGAATGTGCAATGAGACCTGGGTGTCCTTGTACACCAGTCACTGAAGGTAAGCATGCAGGTGCAGCAAGTGGTAAAGAAGGCAAATGGTATGTTGACCTTCATAGCGAGAGGATTCGAGTACAGGAGCAGGGATGTCTTGCTGCAATTTTACAGGGCATTGGTGAGACCACACCTGGAATATTGTGTGCAGTTTTGGTCTCCTTATCTGAGGAAGGATGGTCTTGCTATAGAGGGAGTGCAGCGAAGGTTTACCCGACTAATTCCTGGGATGGTGGGACTGACATAAGGTGAGAGATTGATTCGGTTAGGATTATATTCATGGTGTTCAGAAGAATGAAGGGGGGGGACCTCATAGAAACCTATAAAATTCTAACAGGACTAGACAGGGTAGATGCAGGAAGAATGTTCCCGATGGTGGGGGGAGTCCAGAACCAGGGCTCGCAGTCTGAGGATATGGGGTAGACCATTTAGGACTGAGATGAGGAGATTTCTCTTCACCCAGAGAGTGATGAGCCTGTGGAATTCATTACCACAGAAAGTAGTTGAGGCCAAAACATTGCAAGTTTTCAAGAAGGAGTTAGATATAGATCTTGGGGTGAAAGGGATCAAAGGATATGGAGAGAAAGCGTGAGCAGGTTATTGAGTTGGATGATCAGCCATGATCATAATGAATGGCGGAGCAGACTCGAAGGGCCGAATGGCCTTCTCCTGCTCCTAGTTTCTATGTTTCTATGTCAATGGAGGCTTGGACCGTTGCTGCAGTTCATCTTGAAAGCCCAACATTTATTCTCCATCGCCTGTTACATGTCGACTGGCTTTGCTCTTTCCGCATTGTTTGTGATAGCAGCCAACCTGATTGTCCTGGGGAGTTTCTGCACCTGACCTGAAAGATATGGGGCTGGCCTTTTCACTATTCAGGAGAGGGATTGCATTTTGCCCTTGTAGCCCTCCATTGGAGTGATCAGGTTAGTCCTCACCTCAAACTTCCACTTGTACCTGATAATGGAGATCAACAATGTCCCCAGAGTATCACCAATATTAGCCCAACTGCTCTGTAGTTCCAGGGTTTACTCAGATTTCCATTTGTATGCTGGGTGTAACAAATACAACCCTCCAATCCCCTGACACCACTCCCAGCTCCGAGGAGTGTCAATTATGGCCAGTTCCTCTGCCATTTCCACCATTCCTGCCATTTGCAACCCTCATGTATTCCATCCAGACCATGTAAATTCTCTAGCTTATTGTTGTATATAAGTGTTGGATCAAAGGGGTTAACTGAACCTGTCTGTTTAGTCGCTATAATTAATGCCACTCTACATATAGCATAACTGTGTCTCTGGAGGGTTTTCCGTTCTATTATAAAGGGGCTCCATTCAACGTGTTATCCCATAGTGTCAGTGGGAGCATCATTACCAAGACTGACAGTGATCAGAAGCTGCAAGGAGAGGGATAGGAGAGATCAACATCTGAGAACAATGGATTGGAATGTTACAACAATGGATCAGAACCTGCAGACAATGGATTGGAATGTTACAACAATGGATCAGAACCTGCAGACAATGGATTGGAATGTTACAACAATGGATCAGAACCTGCGAACAATAGATTGGAACATTACAACAATAGATTGGATCATTACAACAATAGATTGGAATATTACAACAATAGATTGGAATGTTACAACAATAGATTAGAACGTTACAACAATGGATTGGAACATTACAACAATAGATTGGAACATTATAACTATGGACAGGGGTTTAACTGCTTGGTTTGACCGCCTTATTGGACAACATTTCTGGACATGGCAGTTCTATTATGCACTTCGGTTGATTCAATTCTTTTACTATCCCATCCTTGCTATTATTGGTGTCCCTGGTAAGATACTCTATCCAATTATTAGTCCAATAAGCCATTTTTCACTATTACTGTTCTCATCCTTTACTCTGCCCTCCTGGTTTCTGCGGTTGTTCTTGGAAGTAGCTGTATCCAGTAAGGGGATGCATGGAGAGAAGTATACACTGGAGAAATGCTTAGTCACTGTCTAGTTGGGAACTGGTTTCAGGTCGTAAGTTCTGTTATTTTTTTTTTTAAACTCTCTCTAATTTAATTTTAGATTAACAGTCAGCCTCTGACAGCGAACTTCCAACCTTCAAGTAAGTTAAATAGCCTTAATAAACAGAGAGACTCAAGGCAGTGGCAGTTACTTGCTGTAGGTAGTTCAGAGGAGAGAGATTCAGATGGAATTAGAAGTTAAAACTCCAGTAAATGGGCTTGGAAAGCACAGGAAACATAGATTAGATAAGAAAGAAGTGAGTTTAGCAAGGCTGAATGGAATATATTTTAATGCAAGGAGCCTGAGCAATAAGACGGACAAGCTGAGGGCACAGATAGGCACGTGGGAGTTTGATATCAGAGCTATGACCGAGACTTGGCTAAAAGAAGTGCAGGATTGGCAGCTCAACATTCCTGGTTATAGGATATTCAGATGACATAGAGAGTGGAATAGAAGAGGAGGGGGACGCAATATTAATCAAGGAATCGATTATAGCAGTGAGGAGGGATAATAGCTTGGCAGGATCATCAGATGAAGCCATATGGGTAGAAATAAAAGGCACAAAAGAGACAAACATGCTGTTGGGTGTGTACTATAGGCCCTCAAACACTCAGGGAGAGATAGAGGAAATATTAACTCTGATAATTTTCATGCGCAAGATATGGAGGGAGCAAAATTCTTAAGTTGCATCCAGGAGAACGTTTTTTAGGCAGTGATAGAAAGCCCAGCAAGGGAGGGGACAGTTCATACGGAAATAGCCTGGAGAGCTGGAAGGTGTATCAGCTGGGGAGCAGGTTTGAGGTAGTAACTGTGACTCAGTTAGATTTGGGATAGTTCTGGAAAAGGATACATTTGGGCCGTGAATAAAAGTTTTAAACTGGGGAAATGCTAATTTTACTAAGATGAGATACGATTTGGTCAAAGTGGACTGGAAGCAGCTCGTTGCAGATAAAACTGTGTCAGAGAAGTGGGAGATATTCAAGGAGGGAATAGTGAGAATACAGTGAAAATACATTCCTGTAAAGACAAAGGAGAGGTGGGGAGGGGGGTGGGGGGGTTGTGGTGTGTTGGTTGGGAGATCAAGCCTGGAGAACCCTGGATGCCAAGTCACATAAAGTTTAGGATTAAGAAGAACAGAAAGCTTGGGAAAGATACCAAGGGACCAATACAGGAGAGGCCATAGAGGAGAGTAAAATGTGCAGGGGGAGCTTAAGAAGGAAATTTAGGAAATCTAAGAGAGTGCATGAGAAAACATTGCTGTGTAGAATAAAGGAAAAAAACCAAAGGCAATTTAAATATATAAGGTGCAAGAGAATAACTAGGGAAAGAGTTGTGCCAATTTGGGGCCATAGAGGTAATGTGTGTGTAGACCAGGACGGTATGGGTACAGACCTCCATGAATATTTTGTGTCGGTCTTCACAATGAAAAAGGACGACGCAGGTTTAGACATCAGGGTGGAGGATAGTGAAATCTAGAGGAAATTAACACGGAGAGAGAGGAGGCACTAATGAGTTTAGCGGCCTTAAAAGTGGCTAAATCCGCAGGCACAGATGAGATGTACACCAGGCTGTTGAGAGAGGCAAGAAAAGAGATATCAGGGGCGCTGGCAGTAATTTTCAAATTGTCTCTGGCCACATGTGAGGTGCCAGAGGACTGGAGAACTGCTAACCATGTCCCATTTTAAAAAAAAGAGAGGAACAGACAGACCAGGAAATTAACAGGCCAGTCAGTCTAACCTCGATAGTGAGGAAGTTACTAGAAAGAATTCTGAGGGAGGGAATACATCTGCACGTGCAGAGAGCCAGATTAATCAGGGATAGTCAGTGTGGATTTGTTGAGGGAAGGTCGTGTTTGACAAATTAGAATGAATTTTTTGAGGAGGTAACCAGCAGTGTTGATGAGGGGTTATGCATTTGATGTGGTCTACATGGGCTTTAGCAAGGCTTTTGATAAGGTCCCTCATGGTAGACTGGTCAGGAAATTAAGAGCCCATGGGATCCAAGGCAAAGTGGCATGTCGGATCCAAAATTGGCTGAGAGGCAGAAAGCAGAAGGCGATGATAGAGGGATGTCTCTGTAAATGGAAGTCTGTTTCCAGAGGGGTGCTGCAGGGTTCAGTGCCGGGCCATTGCTGTTTGTGGTATACATAAAGGATTTGGACTTAAATATAGGGGATATAATCAAGAAGTTTGCGGGTGACACATAAATTGGTAGGTGGTAAATAGTGATGAAGGTAGCAGTAAAATGCAGGAGGATATGCAGTGGACTGGTCAGG
The DNA here is from genome assembly GCF_017639515.1 of Carcharodon carcharias. Taxonomy (NCBI): domain Eukaryota; kingdom Metazoa; phylum Chordata; class Chondrichthyes; order Lamniformes; family Lamnidae; genus Carcharodon; species Carcharodon carcharias. The sequence goes on from NC_054495.1 coordinate 16,134,802, forward strand.
TGGGCAGAGCAGTGCCAAACACAATTCAAACAGTAAAAGTGTGAGGTAATGCACTTGGGGAGGGCTAAGAAGGTAAGGGATTACACTATAAATGGCATGCGCCTGGAAATTACTGAAGTTCAGAGGGACCTGAGTGTGCATATCCACAGATCCTGAAGGTAGCAGGGTATGTGTGTAAGGGGGCTAAAAATGCATATGAGATGCTTTCGTTTATTAGCTATGGGATAGAATACAAGAGCAGGGTGGTTGTGCTGGAGCTATATAAAACACTGGTTAGGACACAACTGGAGTAATGTGTGCAGTTGTGGTCACTGCATAATAGGAAAGATGTGATTGTACTGGAGGGGGTGCAGAGGAGATTCACCAGGATGCTGCCTGAGGTGGAGGGTATGAGCTGGGGTTGTTTTCCTTGGAGCAGGGATGGTTGAGAGGGGATCTGATAGAGGTGTATCAGATTATGTGGGGCATAGATAGGGTGGATAGGAAGCTTTTTTTTTCCCATTAGTAGAGGGGTCAGAAACCAGGGGGCATAGATTTAAGGTAAGAGGTAGAAGGATAAGTGGGGAGTGGAGGAGAAACTTTTTCACCCAGAGGGTGCTGGGACTCTGGAACTCACTGCCTGAAAGGATGCATGAGTCAGAAACTCTCGTAACATTTAAGAAGTATTTAAATATTTGCTTGCATCACCGTAGCCTCCAGGGTTATGGACACAGCGATGGAAAATGAGATTAGTGCACTCAGACATTTGTTGACCAGCGCAGACACGATGGGCTGAATGGCCTCCTCAGGTGCTGTAAATGTCTATACGTCAATGGTTCAGATGGGAATTTGGTGCCGATGTGCGATGAGCTGCTCCTTTTATCTAATTGTATTCAGCCTCCATCAGTTTCTGAATGTTCTTCCATTGCATCCAAGCGAGGATCCTGCAGCTTTCTATTACTTTACCTGTGTAATTTTTATATAACGAACCAACTAGTTAAACTCCTAAGGTTGGATAGAGACGACAGGGCTGGAGGTGTGTTGTGAGTGCAGTTTGTGGGAATCCATGGAATGCACCCAAATCCTGGATAACCATGTCTGCATCAGCGGCTGCATCTTAGACAAGGTTTGCTCTCAGGCCTGATATTCACCCAAGAAGCAATCAGACAGACTGACGCTCTGCTCCCACTTTCTTACCTGGGGTTATTTCTCGATTCCATCTCGCCCAACCTTCCAACTCAGGCTGGGTGAGGGCCGGACAGAGCAGCACCTCCCCGGCTCCTAGGGTCCAGTGCAGCTAGGTTGGGTGGAAGGAGACTGTGCTCCAATTTACACATCACTAGATGTCCTAAACCAGGTCAGTTTAAAGGCCCTTGACAGGGCATTGAGAAGATACCTGGGGAGGATTTGGGGGAGTGGGGGTGGGGCAGGAATTCATGGGGGTGATTAGGCTGGGCTTGGGGGAGGGGTGCGGGGCTGTGTGTAGGTCAGATTGAGCCTCGGGGATGACAAGGGTGGACCTTGGGGAAGGGGGGGTGTTTGGACTCAGGGGGGATGGGTGGGTCAGGCCTCGGAACGAGGGTGTGAAGTCGGGGTTGTGATGAGAGGGGGTCCAGTCAGGTCTCGGTGTTGTCAGTCTTCAGGTGTGGGGATGAGTTGTCGATCGAGCCTCCGTGGGGAGTTGGGGGTGGGTGCGGGGTGTTCGTGTGGTGTTGAGTCTCAAGAGTGTCGCTCGGGTCCTCAGGTGAGCAGTGAGAGTCCGGAGTCGGACCTTGCGAGGTGACCTTGGCGGAGACTAAGATTCCAGAGACAGGCAGGCAAAACGTTTGTGGAGTTCCATGGGAGTCCTGTGGTGTGGGGTAAGTACCCTGGAGGTTCCAGCGTGTTAGACGTGGTTTCAATTCTTCTAACATTTTACTAACTATTGATGTAATCGACTGGGAAACATCCCAAAGACTGCTCACACCCAACGCTGCTCACACCCAACGCTGCTCACACCCAACGCTGCTCACACCCAACGTCGCTCACACCCAATGCTGCTCACACCCACCACTGCTCACACACAACTCTGCTCACACCCAAGGCTGCTCACAGCCAACGCTGCTCAAACCCACCACAGCTCACACCCAGCGCTGCTCACACCCACCACTGCTCACACCCACAACTGCTCACACCCATTGCTGCTCACACGCACCGCTGCTCACACCCAGTGCTGCTCACACCCAACGCTGCTCACACCCAACGCTGCTCACACCCATCGCTGCTCAAACCCAACATTGCTCACACCCAACGCTGCTCACACCCAATGCTGCTCACACCCAACCTTGCTCACACCCAGCACTGCTCAATACTCCCATCGCCTGTTGAGAACCCTCCTCACCACCCCAACACCAGAGGACCTGACCTATGTTCAGGCATTAAGGGCCACTGTAATAATCAGGGTTTAGACCAAAAATAATTTTAAAACATATACAAGTGTTAAATGGGCCCTCCCTGGAGGGAAGTGCAGGGGCTGCTGGATCTGGTCTCCATGTTCTCAACTCTACCCTGGTTTCAATAAGCAAACCCCTCGGGCTGTTCCTGGGAGGCTGCGTACATTCAGCTGTTGACACCCCCACGTGGCTGTGGGTGGAAATGCTAACTTCAGGATGATGACAGCCTGATACAAGTGAAAGTGACTGTTCTTGACATCAAGGCAGCATTTGTCAGTTTGTGGCAACAAGGAACATTTGTGCCACATAAGTGCCAGGCAATTTCCATCTACAACAAGAGAGAATAAAACCATCTCCCATTAACATTCAATGACATTGCCATCACTGAATCCATACTATCATCATACTGTTGGTTACCACTGAACAAAAAGGGAACTGGGCCAGCCATATAAATACTGTGGCTGGATGAACTGGTCAGAGGTGAGGATCCCTATGGCGTGTAACTCACCTTCTGAATCTCCAAAGCCTACCCACCATCTATAAGGCACAAGTCAGGCGTGTGATGGAATGTGTGAGTGCAGCTCCAACAATACTCAATAACCTTGACACCATCCAGGACAAAGCATCCCGCTTGACTGGCACCCCATGCATGATCTTAAACATTCACCCCCTTCGCCACTGATTCACAGAGGTAGCAGAGCCATATTTGAGATGCACTGCAGAAATTCCCCAAGGCTCCTTAGACAGCACCTTCTAATCTCATGACTGTTGCCATCTAGAAGGACAAGGGCAGCAGCCACCTGTGAAAACCACCACCGGGAAGTTTCCCTCAAGCCACTCACCATCCTGACTTGGAAAGATATTGTGGTTTCTTCAGTGTCATTGGGCCATAACCCTAAAATTCCTTTTGTAATACCAATGTGGGGTGTACCGACACCACATGGACCTCAACGGTTAAGTAAGATGGCTCAAAACCACCTTCACAATGGCAATTAGGGATGGGAAATAACCTCAGAACAGACAATAATCCTCACACCCCTTGAGGGAATAAAAGAAAGGCCATTAAAAGTGGCTTTGCCAATTGAAATTGGATCCCTGCCTCCTTTTAGCGAGGGGGATGTCTAAAACCATTCGTACCATTGGTAGAATTGCCCAATGGTGTAATATGGCCAGGGAGCTGATCTGCCACATCTTCCACCATTTATTGCTGCTCACCCTTCCCCACCATGCCTTATTTATGATATGCACAGGCCACTAAATTTATCTCCCTTAATATAGATCAGCACAAAATAATATTTTGTATAGCACCAGTGTAAATGTCTAGTTTTTGCACTATATGCCTCTCCTTATGGAACCCATAATCCCAAAAGTTTCATTAAGTCTTCTCTAACCCGAACTGCCACCTATTGGGCTTTGTACAGAAATGCCCCAATGCCTTTCTGATTTTGCATCCCAGAGAAATCTGAACTATTTGTATCGCCTCTCCTCCTCTGTCCTCACAAAATGCCATACGTCACCCATCAACTATTCCAATAATGTATTGGGAAGATGCACTCCATTAGTTCACATCAATTAACTTCTATCAGAATTAGCATTGTTTAGAGATGCAACTTTTTTTAAACCATGCAATGAAAGGAGGGAGGGGACAATTGTGATCAACATTGAGAGCAACAATTTCATCATCATCCTTTCATCATTTAAACACTCCTGCTTTCCATTCAATCACAAAACATTCTGTTTCTTATTTCAGCTCCAATTACTTCATTGGATCACTGAATACAGCAACATATTGAAAAATCTCAATGAATCTCAACTGAACTGGTGGCTTTGTTCCCAGCCTCATGAATAATTTTCCCATTTATCTCCTTTCCTCACAGTTATCTTAGTGACGATTGTGATCCTGTCCAGGGGCAAATGTGGTCTCTTGAAATATGTCACGTGGTACTTGGTCGCCATGGTAATGGGGGATCTACTGGTTGTTATGCTTGATCTTATATTGAGACACATTCCCATTGTTTATGATGATCAGTTTCTTTTCCTGAGATCCATCCCTGTGTGTAATATCCACGCCGTCCTGCTTTTTTCAGCCACTGACTGTTCTGTTTGGTTCACCGTCACTTTCGCCTATGATCGATATGTTGCCATTTGTTTCCAGAAGCTGAAAAGTAAATATTGCACTGAGAAAACAGCGGCTGTGGTTTTGGGAACAGTGACTGTGCTGAGCTGCTTAAAAAACATTACCTGGTATTTTATATTAACAGCTTGGTATTCCCTGGATAACGTCCCCTGGTTTTGCTATGCGACAGAGGAAGCTGTGCAGTCTACAGCCTGGGTATCAATCGAGTTCCTCCATCACATTCTGACCCCCTGTGTCCCATTTGTACTGATTCTGCTGCTCAATGTTCTCATCGTCAGATACATTTTAGTGAGAAGCAGAGTCCGCAGGAGACTCCGGGCTCACGGCAGTGGGGAGAGTCCCAGAGACTCAGAGATGGAGAGTCGAAGGAGATCCATCATTTTACAGTTTGTTATCTCAGCAAATTTCGTCTTGCTTTGGGCTACGCTTATGGTTTATTCTATATGGAGACGGATGTCATTTTTGGGGCAAGAAATTATATATCCGGATTGGTTTGTAGTGGAATTGGGCTTCATGCTGCAGCTCCTGAGTTGCTGCACAAACACCTGTATTTATGCCGTCACCCAGACTAAGTTCAGAGAGCAATTGAAAAATATGCTGAAATATCCCTTTACTTCAATTGTTTAATTGGCTCAGCAGTGAAGAAATCTGTGAACTTTGCTCCTTGCCTAATATTTAATGTCTCTATTCAGCTCCTATCCTCACAAATTACTCTGCATCTAAGGGCGAGAATCTTGAGGTGGTGTCGCCTGCCCAATGCCAGGGCTCAGGACCTCTGCTTGGGGCTGGAGAGGGACCTGCATTTGATGGGGGGCGGGGGGAGCTTCAAGCTGTTGTGATTCACCTGGTTAGCAATGACATGCCTATGACCAAGTAAGGAATCAGCTCAGGGATTAGGACCAGCTAGGGTCATTTAAGAAGCAGAGCCTCAAAGGTAACAACCTCTGGACGATTACCTGAGCCATGCACTAATTAGGATAAAGTGAATTAGATTCAGGTGATGAATGCATGGCTCAAAGTTTAATGGGGAGGAAATGGGTTGCAACTCATGGGGCACTAGCGCCAATATCGTGAGGAGGACAAGCTGCACGGTTGAGATGTCCTCCACCTGAACTGTGCTGGCACAAATTCTCTGTCTATTTGTATAACAAGGCAGCAGAGAGGGTTTTAAACCAAACCGTGGTCAGGAGGGATCATGTGTGAGGTGATGTAGTTCGTCAAAATTAAACAATAGAGTAACAGGTCAGGTTAGGGTTTTTGGTAATAATAACTAGGGCATGGCTGGAATGAACACAGGTGGCACCAGCAGAAAAGGCCACAAATTGCAACAGATGGCAAGAAACAGTAGAAATCAGCCTTTGTATCGGAAAGCATTCAGCATTCCTAACATATAAAGGAATGAATTGTTGGCACAAGTAGAAATCCATCTGTATAAGCCATTTCAGAGACATAGTTCCAGGGTGACCCAGCTTGTGACTTGAACATTGAAGGATATTTGACATTTTGAAAAGACAGGAGTCCAACATAAGGCAGTGGGGTAGCTTTGCTAGTTAAATATGTCATTTGTACTGTAGTGAGAGATGTTCTTACTCAAAATAGCAAGATATAGAAGCTGTTCGGCTAGAGATGACTAATTGCAAAGCTAAGATGCGACTTGTAGGAGTAATTTATAGTCCTCCAAACATTAGTTGAATGAGGTGAGAGTGACTGCCCTTGACATCAATGCAACATTTGACCGAGTGTGGCATCAAGGAGCCCCAGCAAAGCTGGAGTCAATGGGAATCATGGGGAAATCTCTCCGCTGGTTGGAGTCATACCCAGCACAAAGGAAGATGGTTGTGGTTGTTGGAGGTCAGTCATCTCAGCTCCAGGACATCACGCAGGAGTTCCTCAGGGTAGTGTCCTCGGCCCAACCATCTTCAGCTGCTTCATCACTGACCCTCCTTCCATCATAAGGTCAGAAGTGGTGATATTCGCTGATGATTGCACAATGTTTAACACCATTCACAACTCCCCAGATACTGAAGCAGTCCATGTCCAAATGCAGCAAGACCTGGATAATATCCAGGCTTGGGCTGACAAGTGGATTCAACAGGACCATCTGGATGTGGCGGTAGGGTGGTGGTGGAGGTTGTGGGGGTGGGGGGGTTGGTGACGGGGGCCCAACTGTATCAACAGGTTGAGGCGGAGGTGTGGGGTTCTAACAGTAAGTGCAGAAGGTGAGTTTGGCAATGCTGATGGCAGCAGGTACAGTTATATAAATGGAACAGCAGTGGTGGGCAGTGAGGTCCATCTTTAATAGCAGGAGGATGGGGGTCCAACAGTAACTGAAAGAGGCAGATGAGGTGGGCCCCAACAATGATGGGGACCCCAAATGTAATAGAGCAAATTGGGGCTGTGCAAAAGTATGAGCAGCAGATGGAGGGTGGGGGTGTGGTGGTGTGGAGTTGCTGTCCAACACAAAGAGGGGGTGTGGGTTGAAATGTAAGAGCAGTAGATGTAGGTTTGGAAAGTATGAGCAAACACTGGTGGTGGGCACTGGTGGGGAGCTGGTGCGTGTCCAACAGTCAGAGCAGAAGGTGGGGTGCATTACCCACAGCACAAGGTGGGGTTTGGTGATGGTGAACGGTAATAGGAGAAGGCCAGGGTTCCAACAATCACATCCACAGGTATGGGGATCGACGCTAACAATTAAAGTCACCAGTTTGGCACCAAAATGTGACAGGTCAGTCTCCAAACGCAATAGCAGCAGCTGGGCTCTCCAACGGGCAGAGAAACAGGTCAAGGGATTGAAAGTGTTGTAGGTGTTGCAGGAGTGCAAAGAGATAGAGAGGTGTTGTAGGGGCTGGCGGAGGATACAGAGATAAGGAGGGTTGTAGGGGCTGGAGGAGGTTACAGAGATAGGGAGGGGTGTAGGGGCTGGAGGAGATTCCAGAGATAGGGAGGGTTGTAGGGGCTGGAGGAGGTTGCAAAGAAATCGAGAGTTTTAATGGGTTGACGACATTACTGAGATACGGACTGTTCTAGAGGCTGTGGAGTTGGTTACAGAATTTGAGAGACTAGCCTGGCTGGATATATTGATGTAGATAGGAAGTTTTCAGGCGCTGGAAGAAGCTGCAAATATATAGGAGACTCCAGGGCTGCAGGAGTTTACCGAGATAGAGAAGTAATTAATGTTTATTCATTCAAGGGTTGGGCCAGTATTTAATGTTTAAATGATGTGGTGCCAGTCAAGCGGGCTGCTTGGTCCTGGATGGTGTCGAACTTCTTGAGTGTTGTGGGAGCTGCACTCGTCCAGGTAAGTGGGGAGTATTCCATCACACTCCTGACTTGAGCCTTGTAGCTGGTCGACAGGCTTTGGGGAGTCAGGGGGTGAGTTACACGTCCCACGATTCCTAGCCTCTGATTTGTCCTTGTAGTCACAGTATCTATATGGACCATCCAGTCCATGTTTTAAAAAGCACCATCTTTGGCACTTGTTTGATCGATCAGGCCCGATTTGTGCTTTCCAACCAGCGGAAACAAACAGAAAAGTGCGTGTGGTGCTGGAGACACAGAGAATGGGCTGAAATATCCTGGGGAATGGTCATCAAATACAATTTGACCAAAAAGAATCCCAATTATACGTATCTGGACTTCTCCCCAGTCCTCCCCTCTGCCCAGACTTATGGGCCCAGGTCTTTACTCCACTTCCCTGCAGCTGCCCTTGTTCTGAGCACCTGAATAAATTCAGAGCAGGCAGCAATAAACAAAGTTACTTTTCTGCTGTTTTCTGGGGTTTATTTTATAGCCGTGTCCTCGGTTGTGAGTGTGCGCAGTGAGGGCCAATACATTTCAGCAGCTTAATGACAAGAGGCGATGTTTAAAATGATTTGCAAAGTAGATTCACAATACAGAGGAAAACATGTTCAATAAAAGAATATTTTAAAAAGTTACTATCCTACTGCAACTAAACATGAGATTGTGGTGTAAATGAAAACATTGCATTCCCCTTCAGGAAAATCTCTATTCTCACAGTCCTTATTGCAAAGTGATGATGTTTGTCTAACTCCATAACATCAGCCGGGTTAAAGTCTGCTCACTTCCATCACCATCCAATTGACGGCAGATCTCCCGCTCATTTGCAGTTCTGTTTTAATTGATGTTCACTCTCAGGCTGCATCTCCCATTCACATTGGCGAATTTGATGTCTGTGTACACAATCTCTTCATCCTGCATGGGGTTCATCAATTCCCCACCGTGACTGTGAACATTTCTCTGTGAAGGAACAGCATCGTTGTTAGCTGTAGGGTTAGCGTGGGCATGAAGTGAGGACGGTGGTCAGTGTGCTGTGTGTACCAGAAACACTATTGTACCCCGGGTGAGTTTTCTCATGTCCCTGCTCCATCCGATGAGTGGCTGTGGGTTATAAAGGAGAGGAAAAATAAACATATTATGATCAGTCGAGACAAAATGAGAATATTGCAGGTTGGGATATATTTGAAAACGCTTGTTTTAGATGGATTTAATGATATAATTCTGCTCAGTGTGATTCTATGATTATTAAAAGACAAGGGCTGTGACCAGTCAGCCTGATGTCGGTAGTCGGGAAGATTCTAGAGTCCATTATAAAAGATTTAATAGCTGAGCACTTGGAAAACAGTGGCAGTATCGGACAGAGTCAACATGGATTTACGAAAGGGGAATCATGCTTGAGAATTCTACTGGAATTTTTGAGAATGTAAGTATTATATTTGATGAAGGGGAGCCAGTGGATGTGGTATATTTGGACTTTCAGAAGCCTTTTGACAAATTCCCGAATAAGAGATTAGCGTGTAAAATTAAAGGGCATGGGATTGGGGCTTGTGTGTTGACATACAAAACAGATTGGTGGACAGGAAATAATGAATATGATTAAACGGGTCTTTTTCTGAATGGCAGTCAGTGACTAGTGGGGTTCAGCAGGGCTCGGTGCTGGGACCCCAGCTATTCACAATATATATTAATGATTTAGATGAGGGAACTAAATGTAATATCTCCAGATTTGCAGATGACACAAAGCTGGGTGGGAGGGTGAGCTGTGAGGAGGATGCAGAGATGCTTCAGTGTGATTTGGACAAGCTGAGTGAGTGGGCAAATGCATGGCAGATGCAGTATAATGTGGATAAATGTGAGGTTTTCTAATTTGGCAGCAAGAACAGGAAGGCAGGTTATTATCTGAATGGCTATAAATTGAGAGAGGGGAATGTGCAACGAGGCCTGGGTGTCCTTGTACACCAGTCGCTGACGGTAAGCATGCAGGTGCAGCAGGCAGTAAAGAAGTTCTTCATAGTGAGAGAATTCGAGTACAGGGGCAGGGATGTCTTGCTGCAATTATACAGGGCCTTGGTGAGACCACACCTGGAGTATTGTGTGCGATTTTGGTCTCCTTGTCTGAGGGAGGATGTTCTTGCTATAGAGGGAAGCAGCGAATGTTTACCCGACTAATTCCTGGGATGGTGGGACTGACATATTGGGAGAGATTGATTTGGTTAGGATTATATTTGCTGGAATTCAGAAGAATGAGGGGGGATCTCATTGAAACCTATAAAATTCTAACAGGACTAGACAGGTTAGATGCAGGAAGTATGTTCCCAATGGTGGGGGAGACCAGAACCAGGGGTCACAGTCTGAGGATATGGGGTAGACCATTTAGGACTGAGATGAGTAGAAATCTCTTCACCCATAGAGTGATGAGCCTGTGGAATTCGTTACCACAGAAAGTAGTTGAGGCCAAAACATTGTATGTTTTCAAGAAGGAGTTAGATATAGCTCTTGGGGCGAAAGGGGTCAAAGGATATGGGGAGAAAGCGGGAGCAGGTTATTGAGTTGGATGATCAGCCTTGTTCATAGTGAATGGCGGAGCAGACTCGAAGGGCTGAATGTCCTCCTCCTGCTCCTAGTTTCTATGTTTCTATGTCAAAGAAGGCTTGGACAGTTGCTGCAGTTCATCTTGAAAGCCCAATATTTTGTCTCCGTCGTCTGTTACGTGTCGACTGGCTTTGCTCTTTCCACATTGTTTGTGATAGCAGCCAACCTGATTGTCCTGGGGAGTTTCTGCACCTGACCTGAAAGATATGGGGCTGGCCTTTTCACTATTCAGGAGAGGGATTGCATTTTGCCCTTGTAGCCTTCCATTGGAGTGATCAGGTTAGTCCTCACCTCAAACCTCTACTTGTACCTGATAATGGAGATCAACAATATTCCCAGAGTATCACCAATATTAGCCAAACTGCCCTGTAGTTCCAGGGTTTATTCATCTTTCCTTTTGTATGCTGGGTGTAACAAATACAACCCTCCAATCCCCTGACACAACTCCCAGCTCCGAGGAGGTTCGATTATGGCTGGTTCCTCTGCCATTTCCACCATTCCTGCTGTTTGCAACCCGCATGCATTCCATCCAGACCATGTAAATTCTCTAGCTTATTGTTGTATATATGTGTTGGATCAAAGGGGTTAACTGAACCTGTTTGTTCAGTCACTATAATTAATGCCACTCTACATATAGCATAACTGTGTCTCTGGAGGGTTTTCCTTTCTATTAATAAGGGGCTCCATTCAACGTGTTATCCCATATTGTCAGTGGGAGCATCAACTCCAAGACTGACAGTGATCAGCAGCTGCAAGGAAAGGGAAAGGAGAGATCAACATCTGAGAACAATGGATTGGAATGTTACAACAATGGATCAGAAGCTGCAGACAATGGATTGGAATGTTACAACAATGGATCAGAACCTGCGAACAATAGATTGGAACATTACAACAATAGATTGGATCATTACAACAATAGATTGGAATATTACAACAATAGATTGGAACATTACAACTATGGACAGGGGTTTAACTGTTTGGTTTGACCGCCTTACTAGACAACATTTCTGGACATGGCAGTTCTATTATGCACTTCGGTTGATTCAATTCTTTTACTATCCCATCCTTGCTATTATTGGTGTCCCTGGTAAGATACTCTATCCAATTATTAGTCCGATAAGCCATTTTTCACTATTACTGTTCTCATCCTTTACTCTGCCCTCCTGCTTTCTGCAGTTGTTCTTGGAAGTAGCTGTATCCAGTAAGGGGATACATGGAGAGAAGTATACACTGGAGAAATGCTTAGTCACTGTCCAGTTGGGAACTGGTTTCAGGTCGTAAGTTCTGTTTTTTTTTTAAACTCTCTCTCATTTAAATTTAGATTAACAGACAGCCTCTGACAGCAAACTTCCAAACTTCAAGTAAGTTAAATAGCCTTAATAAACAGAGAGACACAAGGCAGTGGCAGTTATCTGTCAATTTGCTGTAGGTAGTTGGATCAATAGGCATTAATTACTCCAACAGGAAGCTAAGCTAACTAGTGATTCATTGGAGGCTCTACATAAACAGACATTTTTTAAAACTGCATAGAGTAAGGGGATGCACAGAGATGGGACTGCATTGGAGTAAGGTGTAGACAGTGCAAAGTTGGGAATTTGGTAGGGAATAGTGTTAGAGAAGTAAACAGTCGCTTCTGCTGATGTTGACATGTCTCCATGATGGTATGTGGTCTCCCGAGTGCCAAGGTCAAGGAGGTCAATGAACAGCTGCAGGGAATTCTGAAGGGGGAGGGGAAGCATCCAGAAGTTATGGTCCATGTTGGCACCAATTACATAAAACGAAAGTGAAGTTAGGTCCTGTAAGCAGACTTTCGGGAGTCAGGTAGGCAATTGAAAAGCAGGATTTCAAACGTACTAATCTCCAGATTACTCCCGGTGCCACATAGTGAGTACAGGAACGGAAGGATAGAGCAGATGAATGCATGGCTAGGGAGATGGTTCAGGATGGAGGGCTTTAGATTTATTGTGCATTGGGAGTGTTTCTGGGGGAGCTGTTACCTGTACTGGTTGGACGGGTTACATCTGAACAGGAACAGCACCAACATCCTCACAGGGAGGTTTGCTAATGCTCCTGGGGTGGATTTAAACTAAATTGGCGGGAGGAGTTGGTGGGGGGTGGGTGGGATCCCGAAAAGTAGTTCAGAGGAGAGAGGTTGAGATGGAATTAGAAGTTAAAACTCCAGTAAATGGGCTTGGAAGGCAGAGGAAACATTGATTTCATAGATTAGATAAGAAAGAAGTGATTTTAGCAAGGCTGAATGGAATATATTTTAATGCAAGGAGCCTGAGCAATAAGACGGACAAGAGGAGGGCACAGATAGGCTCGTGGGAGTTTGATATCAGAGCTATGACCGAGACTTGGCTAAAAGAAGGGCAGGATTGGCAGCTCAACATTCCTGGTAATAGGATATTCAGACGACATAGAGAGGGGAATAGAAGAGGAGGGGGACGCAATATTAATCAAGGAATCGATTATAGCAGTGAGGAGGGACGATAGCTTGGAAGGATCATCAGATGAAGCCATATGGGTAGAAGTAAAAGACACAAAAGGGACAAACACGCTGTTGGGTGTGTACTATAGGCCCCCAATCACTCAGGGAGAGATAGAGGAAATATTAACTCTGATAATTTTCATGTGCAAGATATGGAGGTAACAAGATTCTTAAGTTGCATCCAGGAGAACTTTTTTAGGCAGTGATAGAAAGCCCAGCAAGGGAGGGGACAGTTCAGATGGAAATAGCCTGGAGAGCTGGAAGGTGTATCAGCTGGAGAGCAGCTTTGATATAGTGACTGTAACTCAGTTAGATTTCGGATAGTTCTGGAAAAGGATACTTTTGGGCCGGGAATAAAAGTTTAAAACTGGGGAAATGCTAATTTTACTAAGATGAGATACGATTTGGTCCAAGTGGACTGGAAGCAGCTCCTTGCAGATAAAACTGTGTCAGAGAAGTGGGAGATATTCAAGGAGGGAATAGTGAGAATACAGGGAAAATTCATTCCTGTAAAGACAAAGGAGAGGTGGGGAGGGGGTTGGGGACGTTGTGGAGTGTTGGTGGGGAGATCAAGCCTGGAGATCCCTGGATGCCAAGTCACATAAAGGTTAGGATCTAGAGACATAGAAAGCTTAGTACAGATACCGAGGCCTCAATACAGGAGAGGACATAGAGGAGAATAATATGTGCAGGCGGATCTTAAGTAGGAAATTTAGGAAAGCTAAGAGAGTGCATGAGAAAACATTGCTGGGCAGAATAAAGAAAAAAAAACAAAGGTGATTTTTAAATATATAAAGTGCAAGAGAATAACTAGGGAAAGCGTTGTGCCAAATTGGGGCCATAGAGGTAATGTGTGTGTACACCAGGACGGTATGGGTAAAGACCTCCATGAATACTTGGTGTCGGTCTTCACAATGAAAAAGGACAACGCAGGTTTAGACATCAGGGTGGAGGACCGTGAAATTTAGAGGAAACTAACACGGAGAGAGAGGAGGCACTAATGGGTTGAGCGGCCTAAAAAGAGGCTAAATCTGCAGGCCCAGATGAGATGTACACCAGGGTGTTGAGAGAGGCAAGAAAAGAGATTTCAGGGGCGCTGGCAGTAATTTTCAAATCCTCTCTGGCCACACGTGCACTGCTAACCATGTCCCATTTTTAAAAAAAGAGAGGAAGAGATAGACCAGGAAATTAACAGGCCGGTCAGTCTAACCTCGAGAGTGGGGAAGTTACTACAAAGAATTCTGAGGGAGGGAATATATCCGCACGTGCAGCGATCCAGATTAATCAGGGATAGTCAGTGTGGATTTGTTGAGGGAAGGTCGTGTTTGACGAATTAGAATGAATTTTTTGAGGAGGTAACCAGCAGTGTTGATGAGGGGTTATGCATTTGATGTGGTCTACATGGGCTTTAGCAAGGCTTTTGATAAGGTCCCTCATGGCAGACTGGTCAGGAAATTAAGAGCCCAAGGGATCCAAGGCAAAGTGGCATGTCGGATCCAAAATTGGCTGAGAGGCAGAAAGCAGAAGGCGTTGATAGAGGGATGTCTCTGTAAATGGAAGTCTGTTTCCAGAGGGGTTCTGCAGGGTTCAGTGCCGGGCCATTGCTGTTTGTGGTATAAATAAAGGATTTGGACTTAAATATAGGGGATATAATCAAGAAGTTTGCAGGTGACACGGAAATTGGTAGGTGGTAAATAGTGATGAAGATAGCAGTAAAATGCAGGAGGATATGCAGTGGACTGGTCAGGTGGGCAGAGCAGTGACAAATACAATTCAAACAGTAAAAGTGTGAGGTGATGCACTTGGGGAGGGCTAAGAAGCTAAGGGATTACAGTATAAATGGCAGGCGCCTGGAAATTACTGAGCCTCAGAGGGTCCTGATTGTGCATATCCACAGATCCTGAAGGTAGCAGGGTAGGTGTGTAAGGGGGCTAAGAAGGCATATGCGATACTTGCCTTTATTAGCTGTGGGATAGAATACAAGAGCAGGGTGGTTGTGCTGGAGCTGTATAACACATTGGTTAGGACACAACTGGAGTACTGTGTGCAGTTGTGGTCACTGCATTATAGGGAAGATGTGATTGTAGTGGAGGGGGTGCAGAGGAGATTCACCAGGATGCTGCCTGGGGTGGAGGGTCTGAGCTGGGTTTGTTTTCCTTGGAGCAGGGATGGTTGAGAGGGGATCTGATAGAGGTGTATCAGATTATGAGGGTCAGAGAAAGGTTGAATAGGAAGTTATTATTTCCTCCTCTAGTAGAGGGGTCAGTAACCAGGGGACATAGATTTAAGGTAAGAGGTAGAAGGATAAGTGGGGAGTTGAGGAGAAGCTTTTTCACCCAGAGGGTGCTGGGACTCTGTAACTCACTGCCTGAAAGGCTGCATGAGTCAGAAACTCTCGTAACATTTAAGAAGTATTTAAATATTCGCTTGCATCACCGTGGCCTCCAGGGTTATGGACACAGCGATGGAAAATGAGATTAGTGCACTCAGACATTTGTTGACCGGCGCAGACACGATGGGCTGAAAGGCCTCCTCAGGTACTGTAAATGTCTAAGAGTCAATGGTTCAGATGGGAATTTGGTGCAGATGTGCGATGAGCTGCTCCTTTTATCTAATTGTATTCAGCCTCCATCAGTTTCTGAATGTTCTTCCATTGCTTCCAAGCGAGGATCCTGCAGCTTTCTATTACTTTACCTGTGTAATTTTTATATAACGAACCAACTAGTTAAACTCCTAAGGTTGGATAGAGACGACAGGGCTGGAGGTGTGTTGTGAGTGCAGTTTGTGGGAATCCATGGAATGCACCCAAATCCCGGATAACCATGTCTGTATCAGCGGCTGCATCTTAGACAAGGTTTGCTCTCAGGCCTGATATTCACCCAAGAAGCAATCAGACAGACTGACGCTCTGCTCCCACTTTCTTACCTGGGGTTATTTCTCGATTCCATCTCGCCCAACCTCCCAACTCAGGCTGGGTGAGGGCCGGACAGAGCAGCACCTCCCCGGCTCCTAGGGTCCAGTGCAGCTAGGTTGGGTGGAAGGAGACTGTGCTCCAATTTACACATCACTAGATGTCCTAAACCAGGTCAGTTTAAAGGCCCTTGACAGGCCATTGAGAAGATACCTGGGGAGGATTTGGGGGGTGGGTGGCAGGAATTCGTGGGGGGGATCTGGCTGGGCGTGGGGGAGGGGTGCGGGGCTGTGGGGAGGTCAGATTGAGCCTCGGGGATGACAAGGGTGGACCTTGGGGAAGGGGGGGTGTTGGGACTCAGGGGGGATGGGTGGGTCAGTCCTCGGGACGCGGGTGTGAAGTCGGGGTTGTGATGAGTGGGGGTCCAGTCAGGTCTCGGTGTTGTCAGTCTTCAGGGGTGGGGGTGAGTTGTCGATCGAGCCTCCGTGGGGAGCGGGGGGTGGGTGCGGGGTGTTCGTGTGGTGTTGAGTCTCAAGAGTGTCGCATAGGGGCCTCAGGTGAGCAGTGAGAGTCCGGAGTTGGACCTTGCGAGGTGACCTTGGCGGAGAATAAGATTCCAGAGACAGGCAGGCAAAACGTTTGTAGAGTTCCATGGGAGTCCTGCGGTGTGGGGTAAGTCCCGTGGGGGTTCCAGCGTGGTAGACGTGGTTTTAATTCATCTAACGTTTTACTAACTATTGAGGTAATCGAGTGGGAAACATCCCAAAGACTGTTCAAACCCAACGCTGTTCAAACCCAACGCTGCTCACACCCAACACTGCTCACACCCAGCACTGCTCACACCCAACGCTGCTGACACCCAACGCTGCTCACACCCAGCACTGCTCACACCCAGCACTGCTCACACCCAACGTTGCTCACACCCAACGCTGCTCACACCCAACACTGCTCACACCCAACGCTGCTGACACCCAACGCTGCTCACACCCAGCACTGCTCACACCCAGCACTGCTCACACCCAACGTTGCTCACACCCAACGCTGTTCACACCCAACGCTGCTCACACACAACGCTGCTCACACCCAACAGTGCTCACACCCAACGCTGCTCACACCCAACGTTGCTCACACACAACGCTGCTCACACTCAGCACTGCTCACACACAACGCTGCTCACACCCAGCACTGCTCACACCCAACCTTGCTCACACCCAGCACTGCTCAATACTCCCATCGCCTGTTGAGAACCCTCCTCACCACCCCAACACCAGAGGACCTGACCCATTTTCAGGTATTCAGGGCCACGGTAATATACAGGGTTTAGACCAAAAATAATTTTAAAACATGTACAATTGTTAAATGGGTCCTCCCTGGAGGGAAGTCCAGGGGCTGCTGGATCTGGTCTCCATGTTCTCAATTCTACCCTGGTTTCAATAAGCAAACCCCTCGGGCTGTTACTGGGAGACTGCGTACATTCAGCTGTTGACACCCCCACGTGGCTGTGGGTGGAAATGCTAACTTCAGGATGATGACAGCCTGATACAAGTGAAAGTGACTGTACTTGACATCAAGGCAGCATTTGTCAGTTTGTGGCATCAAGGAACATTTGTGCCACATAACTGCCAGGCAATTTCCATCTACAACAAGAGAGAATAAAACCATCTCCCATTAACATTCAATGACATTGCCATCACTGAATCCATACTATCATCATACTGTTGGCTACCACTGAACAAAAAGTGAACTGGGCCAGCCATATAAATACTGTGGCTGGATGAACTGGTCAGAGGTGAGGATCCCTATGGCGTGTAACTCACCTTCTGAATCTCCAAAGCCTACCCACCATCTATAAGGCACAAGTCAGGAGTGTGATGGAATGTGTGAGTGCAGCTCCAACAATACTCAATAACCTTGACACCATCCAGGACAAAGCATCCCGCTTGATTCGCACCCCATGCACGATCTTAAACATTCACCCCCTTCGCCACTGATTCACAGAGGTAGCAGAGCCATATTTGAAATGCACTGCAGAAATTCCCCAAGGCTCCTTAGACAGCACCTTCTAATCTCATGACTGTTGCCATCTAGATGGACAAGGGCAGCAGCCACCTGTGCAAACCACCACCGGGAAGTTTTCCTCAAGCCACTCACCATCCTGACTTGGAAAGATATTCTGGTTCCTACAGTGTCATTGGGCCATAACCCTTAAATTCCTTTTGTAACAACAATGTGGGATGTACCGACACCGCATGGACCTCAACGGTTAAGTAAGATGGCTCACCACCACCTTCACAATGGCAATTAGGGATGGGAAATAACCGCAGCACAGACAATAATCCTCACACCCCTTGAGGGAATAAAAGAAAGGTAATTAAAAGTGGTTTTGCAAATTGAAATTGGATCCCTGCCTCCTTTTAGTGAGGGGGATGTTTAAAACCATTCGTACCATTGGTAGAATTGCCCAATGGTGTAATATGGCCGGGGAGCTGATCTGCCACATCTTCCACCATTTATTGCTGCTCACCATTCCCCACCATGCCTTATTTATGATATGTACAGGCCACTAAAATTATCTCCCTTAAACAGATCAGCACAAAATAATATCTTGTAAAGCACCAGTGTAAATGTCCAGTTTTTGCACTATATGCCTCTCCTTATGGAACCCATAATCCCAAAAGTTTCATTAAGGTCTTCTCTAACCTGAACTGCCACCTATTGGGCTTTGTACAGCAATGCCCCAATGCCTTTATGATTTTGCATCCCAGAGAAATCTGAACTATTTGTATCGCCTCTCCTCCTCTGTCCTCACAAAATGCCATACCTCATCCGTCTGCTATTCCAATAATGTATTGGGAAGATGCACTCCATTAGTTCGCATCAATTAACTTCTATCAGAATTAGCATTGTTTAGAGATGCAACTTTTTTTAAACCATGCAGTGAAAGGAGGGAGGGGACAATTGTGATCAACCTTGAGAGCAACAATTTCATCAAGATCATTTCATCATTTAAACACTCCTGCTTTCCATTCAATCACAAAACATTCTGTTTCTTATTTCAGCTCCAATTACTTCAGTAGATCACTGAATATAGCAACATATTGAAAAATCTCAATGAATCTCAACAGAACTGGTAAAATTGTTGCCACCACATGAATAATTTTCCCATTTATCTTCTTTTCTCACAGTTAACTTAGTGACGATTGCGATCCTGTCCAGGGGCAAATGTGGTCTCTCGAAATGTGTCACGCGGTACTTAGTCGCCATGGCAACGGGGGATCTACTGGTCGTTATCCTTGATCTGATATTGAGACACATTCCCATTGTTTATGATGATCAGTTTCTTTTCCTGAGATCCATCCCTGTGTGTAATATCCACGCCGTCCTGCTTTTTTCAGCCACTGACTGTTCTGTTTGGTTCACTGTCACTTTCACCTACGATCGATATGTTGCCATTTGTTTCCAGAAGCTGAAAAGTAAATATTGCACTGAGAAAACAGCGGCTGTGGTTTTGGGAACAGTGACTGTACTGAGCTGCTTAAAAAACATTACCTGGTATTTTATATTAACAGCCTGGTATTCCCTGGATAATGTCCCCTGGTTTTGCTATGCGACAGAGGAAGCTGTGCAGTCTACAGCCTGGATATCAATCGAGTTCCTCCATCACATTCTGACCCCCTGTGTACCATTTGTACTGATTCTGCTGCTCAATGTTCTCATCGTCAGATACATTTTAGTGAGAAGCAGAGTCCGCAGGAGACTCCGGGCTCACGGCAGTGGGGAGAGACCCAGAGACTCAGAGATGGAGAGTCGAAGGAAATCCATCACTTTACTGTTTGTTATCTCAGCAAATTTCGTCTTGCTTTGGGCTACGCTTATGGTTTATTCTATATGGAGACGGATGTCATTTTTGGGGCAAGAAATTATATATGCGGATTGGTATGTAGTGGAATTGGGCTTCATGCTGCAGCTCCTGAGTTGCTGCACAAACACCTGTATTTATGCCATCACCCAGACTAAGTTCAGAGAGCAATTGAAAAATATGCTGAAATATCCCTTTACTTCAATTGTTTAATTGGCTCAGCAGTGAAGAAATCTGTGAACTTTGCTCCTCACCTAATATTTAATGTCTCTATTCAGCTCCCATCGTCACAAATTACTCTGCATCTAAGGGCGCGAATATTGAAGGTGGTGTCGCCTGCCCAATGCCAGGGCTCAGGACCTCTGCTTGGGGCTGGAGAGGGACCTGCATTTGATGGGGGGCGGGGGGAGCTTCAAGCTGTTGTGATTCACCTGGTTAGCAATGACATGCCTATGACCAAGTAAGGAATCAGCTCAGGGATTAGGACCAGCTAGGGTCATTTAAGAAGCAGAGCCTCAAAGGTAACAACCTCTGGACGATTACCTGAGCCATGAACTAATTAGGATAAAGTGAATTAGATTCAGGTGATGAATGCATGGCTCGAAGTTTAATGGGGAGGAAATGGGTTGCAACTCATGGGGCACTAGCGCCAATATCATGAGGAGTGCAAGCTGCACGGTTGAGATGTCCTCCACCTGAACTGTGCTGGCACAAATTCTCTGTCTATGTGTATAACAAGGCAGCAGAGAGGGGTTTAAAGCAAACCGTGGTCAGGAGGGATCATGTGTGAGGTGATGTAGTTCGTCAACATTAAACAATAGAGTAACAGGTCAGGTTAGGGTTTTTGGTAATAATAACTAGGGCATGGCTGGAAGGAACACAGGGGGCACCAGCAGAAAAGGCCTCAAATTGCAACAGATGGCAAGAAACAGTAGAAATCAGCCTCTGTATCGGAAAGAATTCAGCATTCCTAACATACAAAGGGATGATTAGTTGGCACAGGCAGAAATACATCTGTATAACCCACTTCAGAGACAGAGCTCCCGGGTGACCCAGCTTGTGACTTGAATATTGAAGGATATTTGACATTTTGAAAAGACAGGAGTCCAACATAAGGCAGTGGGGTAGCTTTACTAGTTAAATATGTCAGTTGTACAGTAGTGAGAGATGATCTTACTCAAAATCGCAAGATATAGAAGCTGTTCGGCTAGAGCTGATTAATTGCAAAGCTGAGATGCGACTTGTAGGAATAATTTATAGTCCTCCAAACAATAGTTGAATGAGGTGAGAGTGACAGCCCTTGACATCAAGGCAACATTTGATCGAGTGTGGCATCAAGGAGCCCCAGCAAAGCTGGAGTCAATGGGAAGCATGTGGAATTCTCTCCGCTGGTTGGAGTCATACCCAGCACAAAGGAAGATGGTTGTGGTTGTTGGAGGTCAGTCATCTCAGCTCCAGGACATCACTGCAGGAGTTCTTCAGGGTGGTGTCATCGGCCCAACCATCTACAGCTGCTTCATCACTGACCTTCCTTCCATCATAAGGTCAGAAGTGGGGATATTCGCTGATGATTGCACAATGTTCAACACCATTTGCAACTCCCCAGATACTGAAGCAGTCCATGTCCAAATGCAGCAAGACCTGGATAATATCCAGGCTTGGGCTGACAAGTGGATTCAACAGGACCTTCTGGATGTGGCGGTAGGGTGGTGGTGGAGGTTGTGGGGTTGGGGGGGGTTGGTGACGGGGGCCCAACTGTATCAACAAGTGGAGGCGGAGGTGTGGGGTTCTAACAGTAAGTGCAGAAGGTGAGTTTGGCAATGCTGATGGCAGCAGGTACAGTTATATAAAAGGAACAGCAGTGGTGGGCAGTGAGGTCCATCTTTAATAGCAGGAGGATGGGGGTCCAACAGTAACTGAAAGGGGCAGATGAGATGGGCCCAACAATGATGGGGACGCCAAATGTAATAGAGCAAATTGGGGCTGTGTAAAAGTAAGAGCAGCAGATGGAGGGTGGGGGTGTGGTGGTGTGGAGTTGCTGTCCAACACAAGGAGGGGGTGTGGGTTGAAATGTAAGAGCAGTAGCTGTAGGTTTGAAAAGTACGAGCAAACACGGGTGGTGGGCACTGGTGGGGAGCTGGTGCGTGTCCAACAGTCAGAGCAGAAGGTGGGGTGCATTACCCACAGCACAAGGTGGGGTTTGGTGATGGTGAACGGTAATAGGAGAAGGCCAGGGTTCCAACAATCACATCCACAGGTATGGGGTTCGACTCTAACAATTAAAGTCAAAGTTTGGCAACAAAATGCCTCAGGTCAGTCTCCAAATGCAATAGCAGCAGCTGGGCTGTCCAACGGGCAGAGAAACAGGTCAAGGGATTGAAAGTGTTGTAGGTGTTTCAGGAGTGTAAAGAGATAGAGAGGTGTTGTAGGGGCTGGAGGAGGTTACATAGATAGGGAGGGTTGTAGGTGCTGGAGGAGGTTACAGAGATAGGGAGGGTTGTAGGGGCTGGAGGATGTTACAGAGATAGGGATGTTTGTAGAGGCTGGAGGAGTTGACAGAGATAAGGAGGGTTGTAGGGGCTGGAGGAAATAACAGAGATAGGGAGGCTTGTAGGGGCTGGAGGAGATTATTGAGATAGGGAGGGTTGTAGGGGCTGGAGGATGTTACAGAGATTGGGAGGAATGTTGAGGCTGGACGAGGTTACTGAGATAGGGAGTGTTGTAGAGGCCGGAGGATGTTGCAGAAATATGGAGGATTGTAGTGGTTGGAAGGAGTCACAGAGATTGGGAGGGTTGTGTAGGTTGGAGGAGGTTGCAAAGCAATCGAGAGTTTGAAAGGGTTGATGACATTACTGAGATATGGACTGTTCGAGAGGGTGTGGAGGTGGTTACAGCATTTGAGAGACTATCTGGGCTGGATATATTGATGTAGATAGGAAGGTTTTCAGGCGCTGGAAGAAGCTTCAAATATATAGGAGACTCCAGGGCTGCAGGAGTTTACCGAGTTAAAGAAGTAATTAATTATTATCCATTCAAGTGTTGGGCCAGTATTAATTGTGCATCCCTATTTGCCCCTTGAGAATGTGGTGATGAGCTGCCTTCTTGAGCCGCTGCAGTCCCTGTGGTGTATTTACTCCCACAGTGCTGGCAGAAAAGGAGTTCCAAGGAATTTGACCTAGCGACAGTGAAGGTACAGGATGGTGAGTGACTTGGAGCAGACATTCCAAGCGGTGGTGTTCCCAAACGTCAGCTGTCCTTGGCCTTTTAGATGGTAGCGATCATGGGTTTGGAAAGTGCTGTCTAAGGAGCCTTGGTGAGTTCCCGCAGTGCATCTTGTAGATGGTACACACACTGCTGCTACTGTGCGTCGGTGGTGGAGGGTGTTAATGTTTGTGGATGGGGAGCCAATCAAGCGGGGCTGCTTTGTCCTGGATGGTATTGAGCTTCTTGAGTATTGTGGGAGCTGCACTCTTCCAGGTAAGTGGGGTGTATTCCATCACACTCCTGACTTGTGCCTTGTAGATGGTAGACATGCTTTGGGGAATCAGGGGGTGAGTTACACGTCTCACAATTCCTAGCCTCTGATTTGTCCTTGTAGTCACAGTATCTATATGGATCATCCAGTCCGTGTTTTAAAAAGCACCATCTTTGGCACTTGTTTGACCGATCAGGCCCGGGTTGTGCTTTCTATCCAGCGGAAAAAAACAGAAATGTGCGTGTGGTGCTGGAGACACAGAGAATGGGCTGAAATATCCTGGGGAATGGTCCTCAAATACAATTCGCCCAAAGAGATTCCCAATTATACATATCTGGACTTCTCCCCAGTCCTCCCCTCTGCCCAGACTTATGGGTCCAGGTCTTTACTCCACTTCCCTGTAGCTGCCCTTGTTCTGAGCACCTGAATAAATTCAGAGCAGGCAGCAATAAACAAAGTTACTTTTCTGCTGTTTTCTGGGGTTTATTTTATAGCCGAGTCCTCGGTTGTGAGTGTGCGCTGTGAGGGCCAATACATTTCAGCAGCTTAATGACAAGAGGAGATGTTTAAAATGATTTGCAAAGTAGATTCACAATACAGAGGAAAACATGTTCACTAAAAGAATATTTTAAAAAGTTACTATTCTACTGCAACTAAACATGAGATTGTGGCTGTAAATGAAAACATTGCATCCCCCTTCAGGAAAATCTCTATTCTCACAGTCCTTATTGCAAAGCGATGATGTTTGTCTAAATCCATAACATCAGCTGGGTTAAAGTCTGCTCACTTCCATCACCATCCAAGTTGAGGGCAGATCTCCTGCGCATTTGCAGTTCTGTTTTAATTGATGTTCACTCTCAGGCTGCATCTCCCATTCACATTGGCGAATTTGATGTCTGTGTACACAATCTCTTCATCCTGCATGGGGTTCATCAATTCCCCACCGTGACTGTGAACATTTCTCTGTGAAGGAACAGCATCATTGTTTGCTGTAAGGTTAGCGTGGGCCTGAAGTGCGAACGGTGGTCAGTGTGCTGTGTGTACCAGAAACACTATTGTACCCCGGGTGAGCTTTCCCAGGTCCCTGCTCCATCAGATGAGTGGCTGTGGGTTTTAGCGGATAGGTAATATAAACATATTATGACCAGTCGAGACAAAATGAGAATATTGCAGGTTGGGATACATTTGAAAACTCTTGTTTTAGATGGATTTAATGATATAATTCTGCTCAGTGTGATTCTATGATTATTAAAAGACAAGGGCTGTGACCAGTCAGCCTGTCGTCGGTAGTGGGGAAGATTCTAGAGTCCATTATAAAAGATTTAATAGCTGAGCACTTGGCAAGCAGTGGCAGAATCGAGCAGAGTCAACATGGATTTACGAAAGAGGAATCATGCTTGAGAATTATACTGGAATTTTTGAGAATGTAAGTATTATATTTGATGAGGGGGAGCCAGTGGATGTGGTTTATTTGAACTTTCAGAAGCCTTTTGACAAATTCCCAAATAAGTGATTAGCGTATAAAATTAAAGGGCATGGAATTGGGGGTAGTGTGTTGACATACCAAACAGATTGGTGGACAGGAAATAATGAATATGATTAAACGGGTCTTTTTCTGAATGGCAGACAGTGACTAGTGGGGTACCGCAGGGATCGGTGCTGGGACCACAGCTATTCACAATATATATTAATGATTTAGATGAGGGAACTAAATGTGATATCTCCAAATTTGCAGATGACACAAAGCTGGGTGGGAGGGTGAGCTGTGAGGAGGATGCAGAGATGCTTCAGTGTGATTTGGACAAGCTGAGTGAGTGGGCAAATGCATGGCAGATGCAATAAAATGTGGATAAATGTGAGGTTATCCAATTAGGTAGCAAAAACAGGAAGGCAGGTTATTATCTGAATGGCAATAAATTGAGAGTGGGGAATGTGCAACGAGGCCTGGGTGTCCTTGTATACCAGTCGCTGAAGGTAAGCATGCAGTTGCAGCAGGCGCTAAAGAAGGCAAATTTTATGTTAACCTTCATAGTGAGAGGATTCGAGTACAGGAGCAGGGATGTCTTGCTGCAATTATACAGGGCCTTGGTGAGACCAGATCTGGAATATTGTGTGAAGTTTTGGTCTCCTTATCTGAGGAAGGATGTTCTTGCTATAGAGGGAGTGCAGCAAAGGTTTACCTGACTAATTCCTGGGATGGTGGGACTGACATATTGGGTAGATTGATTTGGTTAGGATTATATTTGCTGGAGTTCAGAAGAATGAGGGGGGATCCCATTGAAACCTATAAAATTCTAACATGACTAGACAGGGTAGATGCAGGAAGGATGTTCCCGATGGTGGGGGAGTCCAGAACCAGGGGTCACAGACTGAGGATATGGGGTAGACCATTTAGGACTGAGATGAGTGGAAATCTCTTCACCCAGAGAGAGGTGAGCCTGTGGAATTCATCACCACAGAAAGTAGTCGAGGACAAAACATTGTATGTTTTCAAGAAGGAGTTAGATATAGCTCTTGGGGCGAAAGGGATCAAAGGATATGGGGAGAAAGCGGGAGCAGGTTATTGAGTTGGATGATCAGCCATGATCATGATGAATGGCGGAGCAGACTCGAAGGGCTGAATGTCCTCCTCCTGCTCCTAGTTTCTATGTTTCCATGTCAAAGGAGGCTTGGACTGTTGCTGCAGTTCATCTTGAAAGCCCAACATTTAGTCTCCGTCGCCTGTTACGTGTCGACTGGCTTTGCTCTTTCCACATTGTTTGTGAAAGCAGCCAACCTGATTGTCCTGGGGAGTTTCTGCACCTGACCTGAAAGATATGGGCCTGGCCTTTTCTCTATTCAGGAGAGGGATTGCATTTTGCCCTTGTAGCCCTCCATTGGAGTGATCAGGTTAGTCCTCACCTCAATCTTCCACTTGTACCTGATAATGGAGATCAACAAAGTCCCCAGAGTATCACCAATATTAGCCAAACTGCTCTGTAGTTCCAGGGTTTATTCATCTTTCCTTTTGTATGCTGGGTGTAACAAATACAACCCTCCAATCCCCTGACACCACTCCCAGCTCCGAAGAGGGTCAATTATGGCTGTTTCCTCTGCCATTTCCACCATTCCTGCTGTTTGCAACCCTCATGCATTCCATCCAGACCTTGTAAATTCTCTAGCTTATTGTTGTACATAAGTGTTGGATCAATGGGGTTAACTGAACCTGTTTGTTCAGTCACTATAATTAATGCCACTCTACATATAGCATAACTGTGTCTCTGGAGGGTTTTCCATTCTATTAAAAGGGGCTCCATTCAACTTGTTATTCCATAGTGTCAGTGGGAGCATCACCTCCAAGACTGACAGTGATCAGCAGCTGCAAGGAGAGGGAAAGGAGAGATCAACATCTGAGAACAATGGATTAGAATGTTACAACAATGGATCAGAACCTGCAGACAATGGATTGAAATGTTACAACAATGGATTGGATCATTACGACAATGGATTGGAACATTACAACAATAGATTGGAACATTACAACTATGGACAGGGGTTTAACTGCTTGGTTTGACCGCCTTATTGGACAACATTTCTGGACATGGCAGTTCTATTATGCACTTCAGTTGATTCAATTCTTTTACTATCCCATCCTTGCTATTATTGGTGTCCCTGGTAAGATACTATATCCAATTATTAGTCCGATAAGCCATTTTTCATTATTACTGTTCTCATCCTTTACTCTGCCCTCCTGGTTTCTGCAGTTGTTCTTGGAAGTAGCTGTATCCAGTAAGGCGAAGCATGGAGAGAAGTATACACTGGAGAAATGCTTAGTCACTGTCTAGTTGGGAACTGGTTTCAGGCCGTAAGTTCTGTTATGTTTTTTTTAAACACTCTCTCGTTTAAATTTAGATTAACAGTCAAACTCTGACAGCAAACTTCCAACCTTCAAGGAAGTCAAATAGCCTTAATAAACAGAAAGACACAAGGCAGTGGCAGCTATCTGTCAATTTGCCTTAGGTAGTTGGATCAATAGGCATTAATTACTCCAACAGGAAGCTAAGCTAATTAGTGATTCATTGGAGGCTCTATATAAACAGGCATTTTTTTAAACTGCATAGAGGAAGGGGATGCACAGACATGGGACTGCATTGGAGTGAGGTGTAGACAGTGCAAAGTTGTGAATTTGGTAGGGAATGGTGGTAGAGAAGTAAACAATTGCTTCTGCTGATGTTGACATGTCTCCATGATGGTATGTTGCCTCCTGAATGCCAAGATCAAGGATGTCAATGAACAGCTACAGGGAATTCTGAAGGGGGAGGGGAAGCAGCCAGAAGTCGTGGTCCATGTTACATAGAACCAATTACATAGAACGAAAGTGAAGTTAGGTCCTGTAAGCAGACTTTAGGGAGTCAGGTAGGAAATTGAAAAGCAGGATTTCAAAGGTACTAATCTCCAGATTACTCCCGGTGCCACGAAGTGAGTATAGGAACGGAAGGATAGAGCAGATGAATACTTGGCTGGGGAGATGGTTCAGGATGGAGGGCTTTAGATTTATGGGGCATTGGGACTGTTTCTGGGGGAGCTGGAACCTCTACTAGTTTGTCGGGTTACATCTGAAGAGGAACAGGACCAACACCCTCACAGGGAGGTTTGCTAATGCTCCAGGGGTGGATTTAAACTAAATTGGCTGGGGGAGGTGGGAGGGTGGGATCCTGAAAAGTAGTTCGGAGGAGAGAGTTTGAGATGGAATTAGAAGCTAAGAATCCAGTAAATGGGCTTGGAATTCAGAGGAAACAGATTAAATAAGAAAGAAGTGAGTTTAGCAAGGCTGAATGGAATATATTTTAATGCAAGGAGCCTGAGCAATAAGACGGACAAGCTGAGGGCACAGATAGGCACGTGGGAGTTTGATATCAGAGCTATAACCGAGACTTGGCTAAAAGAAGGGCAGGATTGGTAGCTCAACATTCCTGGTTATAGGATATTCAGACGACATAGAGAGGGGAATAGAAGAGGAGGGGGACGAAATATTAATCAAGGAATCGATTATAGCAAAGAGGAGGGATGATAACTTGGAAGGATCATCAGATGAAGCCATATGGGTAGAAGTAAAAGACACAAAAGGGACAAACATGCTGTTGGGTGTGTACTATAGGCCCCCAAACACTCAGGGAGAGATAGAGGAAATATTAACTCTGATAATTTTCATGTGCAAGATATGGAGGGAGCAAAATTCTTAAGTTGCATCCAGGAGAACTTTTTTAGGTAGTGATAGAAAGCCCAACAAGGGAGGGGACAGTTCATACGGAAATAGCCTAGAGACCTGGAAGGTGTATCAGCTGGGGAGCAGCTTTGATATAGTGACTGTAACTCAGTTAGATTTAGGATAGTTCTGGAAACGGATACCTTTGGGCCAGGAATAAAAGTTTTAAAATGGGGAAATGCTAATTTTACTAAGATGAGATACGATTTTGTCCAAGTGGACTGGAAGCAGCTCTTTGCAAATAAAACTTTGTCAGAGAAGTGGGAGATATTCAAGGAGGGAATAGTGAGAATGCAGGGAAAATACATTCCTGTAAAGACAAAGGAGATTTGGGGAGTGGTGTGGGGGGGGTTGTTGTGTGTTGGTGGGGAGATCAAGCCTGGAGAACCCTGGATGCCAAATCACATAAAGGTTAGGATTAAGAGAACCAGAAAGCTTAGGACAAATACCGAGCGCTCAATACAGGAGATGCCATAGAGGAGAGTAAAATGTGCAGCGGGAACTTAAGAAGGAAATTTAGGAAAGCTAAGAGAGTGCATGAGAGAGAGGAGGCACTAATGAGTTTAGCGGCCTTAAAAGTGGCTAAATCTGCAGGCCCAGATTAGATGTACACCAGGGTCATTGAGAGAGGAAAGAAAAGAGATATCAGGGACGCTGGCAGTAATTTTCAAATCCTCTCTGGCCACATGTGAGGTGCCAGAGGACTGAAGCACTGCTAATCTTGTCCCATTTTTAAAAAAAGAGAAGAGATAGACCAGGAAATTAACAGTCCGGTCGGTCTAACCTCGATAGTGGGGAAGTTCCTAGAAAGAATTCTGAGGGAGGGAATATATCTGCACGTGCAGAGACCAGATTAATCAGGGATATTCAGTGTGGATTTGTTGAGGGAACGTCGTGTTTGACGAATTTGATTGAATTTGTTGAGGAAGTAACCAGCAGTGTTGATGAGGGGTTATGTATTTGATGTGGTCTACATGGGCTTTAGCAAGGCTTTTGATAAGGTCCCTCATGGTAGACTGGTCAGGAAATTAAGAGCCCAAGGGATCCAAGGCAAAGTGGCATGTCGGATACAAAATTGGCTGAGAGGCAGAAAGCAGAAGGCGAAGATAGAGGGATGTCTCTGTAAATGGAAGTCTGTTTCCAGAGGGGTTCTGCAGGGTTCAGTGCCGGGACAATGCTGTTTGTAGTATACATAAAGGATTTGGACTTAAGTATAGGGGACCTTTGTTGACTGGCGCAGACACGATGGGCTGAATGGCCTCCTCAGGTACTCTAAATGTCTATGAGTCAATGGTTCAGATGGGAATTTGGTGCAGATGTGCGATGAGCTGCTCCTTTTATCTAATTGTATTCAGCCTCCATCAGATTCTGAATGTTTTTCCATTGCTTCCAAGCGGGGATCCTGCAGCTTTCTATTACTTTACCTGTGTAATTTTTATATAACGAACCAACTAGTTAAACTCCTAAGGTTGGATAGAGACGACAGGGCTGGAGGTGTGTTGTGAGTGCAGTTTGTGGGAATCCATGGAATGCACGCAAATCCCGGATAACCATGTCTGCATCAGCGGCTGCATCTTAGACAAGGTTTGCTCTCAGGCCTGATATTCACCCAAGAAGCAATCAGACAGACTGACGCTCTGCTCCCACTTTCTTACCTGGGGTTATTTCTCGATTCCATCTCGCCCAACCTCCCAACTCAGGCTGGGTGAGGGCCGGACAGAGCAGCACCTCCCCGGCTCCTAGGGTCCAGTGCAGCTAGGTTGGGTGGAAGGAGACTGTGCTCCAATTTACACATCACTAGATGTCCTAAACCAGGTCAGTTTAAAGGCCCTTGACAGGCCATTGAGAAGATACCTGGGGAGGATTTGGGGGAGTGGGGGGGCAGGAATTCGTGGGGAGGATCTGGCTGGGCGTGGGGGAGGGGTGCGGGGCTGTGAGGAGGTCAGATTGAGCCTCGGGGATGACAAGGGTGGACCTTGGGGAAGGGGGTGTGTTGGGACTCAGGGGGGATGGGTGGGTCAGGCCTCGGGACGCGGGTGTGAAGTCAGGGTTGTCATGAGAGGGTGTCCAGTCAGGTCTCGGTGTTGTCATGCTTCAGGGATGGGGGTGAGTTGTCGATCGAGCCTCCGTGGGGAGCGGGGGGTGGGTGCGGGGTGTTCGTGTGGTGTTGAGTCTCACGGGTGTCGCTTGGGTCCTCAGGTGAGCAGTGAGAGTCCGGAGTCGGACCTTGCGAGGAGACCTTGGCGGAGAATAAGATTCCAGAGACAGGCAGGCAAAACGGTTGTAGAGTTCCAAGGGGGTCCTGCGGGGTGGGGTAAATCCCATGGGGGTTCCAGCGTGGTAGACATGGATTTAATTCTTCTAATGTTTTACTAACTATTCAGGTAATCGAGTGGGAAACAAAGGAAGTTTGAGGTTTAAATCACATTGTCGAATGCTGCACAGCGCAGGGCAATTGTCCAAGGGAAATTCGCATTTCCCAGGAAATTGCTGTGCCATCCTTACCTGGGGACATCCCAAGGGGGAGTGGGCACAGAACGCCAGTGCATCTTTCGGATACCCTATTCCCACTGCCCCCCCTGCGCCCATGGTACACTGACCTGGAGCTCGGTAGTTACAGCCCCATGTTTTGCGATGACAGTAGTTATGCCATTCGGTGGAGTATTAAACAATAAATTATTGGAGCCTTTACCAAAGGAAATCCACTAATTGTGGGGACTTTAATCATGATACAGAACAGCGAAATCAATTGGGCAAAAGTGGTCGAGAAGATGAGTTTGTGTATGTTCTATGATAGTTGTTGGAACAATTTGTTGAGGAACCAACTCGGGCTAAACCTATCTTAAATCTATTATTGTGCAATGTATCAGGGTGAATTAGCGATATCATAAATGATCCACTGGGAAATAGTGATCATAACACCACTGAATTCCATGCAACAATTGGAAGTGACATTTTGAAAACACAGACAAGAATTTTTAACAAAGTTGCTCACTCTCCAAATCTGCTCATCTCCACGACACTGTCCATCTGAAACTGTTCACTGCAAAGACTGCTCACACCCAACGCTGGTCACACCCAACGCTGGTCACAGCCAATGCTGCTCACACCCAACATTGCTCACAAACAACGCTTCTCACACCCAATGCTGCTCACACCCATGCTGCTCAGACCCACCGCTGCTCACACCCAACGCTGCTCACGCCCAACGCTGCTCACTCCCAACGCTGCTTACACCCACCGCTGCTCACACCCACCGCTGCTCACACCCACCGCTGCTCACACCCACCGCTGCTCAAACCCAACACTGCTCACACCCAACGCTGCTCACACATAATGCTGCTCACACCCAGCACTGCTCACAACCAACACTGCTCACACCCAGCAATGCTCAATACTCCCATCGCCTGTTGAGAACCCTCCTCACCACCCCAACACCAGAGGACCTGACCCATGTTCAGGTATTCAGGGCCATGGTAATATACAGGGTTTAGACCAAAAATAATTTAAAAACATGTACAGGTGTTAAATGGGTCCTCCCTGGAGGGAATTGCAGGGGCTGCTGGATCTGGTCTCCATGTTCTCAAATATACCCTGGTTTCAATAAGCAAACCCCTCGGGCTGTTCCTGGGAGGCTGCCTACACTCAGCTGTTGACAACCCCACGTGGCTGTGGGTGGAAATGCTAACTTCAGGATGATGACAGCCTGATACAAGTGAAAGTGACTGTTCTTGACATCAAGGCAGCATTTGTCAGTTTGTGGCATCAAGAAACATTTGTGCCACATAACTGCCAGGCAATTTCCATCTACAACAAGAGAGAATAAAACCATCTCCCATTAACATTCAATGGCATTGCCATCACTGAATCCATACTATCATCATACTGTTGGTTACCACTGAACAAAAAGTGATCTGGGCCAGCCATTTAAATACTGTGGCTGGATGAACTGGTAAGAGGTGAGGATCCCTATGGCGTGTAACTCACCTTCTGAATCTCCAAAGCCTACCCACCATCTATAAGGCACAAGTCAGGAATGTGATGGAATGTGTGAGTGCAGCTCCAACAATACTCGATAACCTTGACACCATCCAGGACAAAGCATCCCGCTTGACTGGCACCCCATGCACGATCTTAAACATTCACCCCCTTCGCCACTGATGCACAGAGGTAGCAGAGTCATATCTGCGATGCACTGCAGAAATTCCCCAAGGCTCCTTAGACAGCACCTTCTAATCTCATGACTGTTGCCATCTAGAAGGACAAGGGCAGCAGCCACCTGTGAAAACCTCCACCAGGAAGTTTCCCTCAAGCCACTCACCATCCTGACTTGGAAAGATATTGTGGTTTCTTCAGTGTCATTGGGCCATAACCCTTAAATTCCTTTTGTAACAAGAATGTGGGGTGTACTGACACCGCATTGAAGACAACGGTTATGTAAGATGGCTCACCACCACCTTCACAATGGCAATCAGGGATGGGAAACAACCTCAGCACAGACAATAATCCTCACACCCCTTGAGGGAATAAAAGAAAGGCCAT
Source organism: Carcharodon carcharias (assembly GCF_017639515.1). Lineage (NCBI taxonomy): Eukaryota > Metazoa > Chordata > Chondrichthyes > Lamniformes > Lamnidae > Carcharodon > Carcharodon carcharias. Next base: position 16,167,762 of record NC_054495.1, read on the forward strand.
TAAAAGTGGCTTTGCAAATTGAAATTGGATCCCTGCCTCCTTTTAGCGAGAGGGATGTCTAAAACCATTCGTACCATTGGTAGAATTGCCCAATGGTGTAATATGGCCAGGGAGCTGATCTGCCACATCTTTCACCATTTATTGCTGCTCACCCTTCCCCACCATGCCTTATTTCTGATATGTACAGGCCACTAAAATTATCTCCCTTAAACAGATCAGCACAAAATAATATTTTGTAAAGCACCAGTGTAAATGTCCAGTTTTTGCACTATATGCCTCTCCTTATGGAACCCATAATCCCAAAAGTTTCATTAAGGTCTTCTCTAACCTGAACTGCCACCTATTGGGCTTTGTACAGCAATGCCTCAATGCCTTTCTGATTTTGCTTCCCAGAGAAATCTGAACTATTTGTATCGCCTCTCCTCCTCTGTCCTCACAAAATGCCATACCTCAACCATCTTCTATTCCAATAATGTATTGGGAAGATGCACTCCATTAGTTCACATCAATTATCTTTTATCAGAATTAGGAGTATTTAGAGATGCAACTTTTTTTAAACCATGCAATGTAAGGAGGGAGGGGACAATTGTGATCAACCTTGAGAGCAACAATTTCATCATCATCCTTTCATCATTTAAACACTCCTGCTTTCCATTCAGTCACAAAACATTCTGTTTCTTATTTCAGCTCCAATTACTTCAGTAGATCACTGAATACAGCAACATATTGAAAAATCTGAATGAATCTCAACAGAACCAGTAACTTTGTTGCCAGACTCATGAATAATTTTCCCATTTATCTTCTTTTCTCACAGTTAACTTAGTGATGATTGTGAGCCTGTCAAGGGGCAAATGTGGTCTCTCGAATTGTGTCACGCGGTACTTGGTTGCCATGGCAACGGGGGATCTACTGATCGTTATCCTTGATCTGGTATTGAGACACATTCCCATTGTTTATGATGATCAGTTTCTTTTCCTGAGATCCATCCCGTGTGTAATATCCACGCCGTCCTGCTTTTTTCAGCCACCGAATGTTTTGTTTTGTTCACCGTCACTTTCACCTACGATCGATATGTTGCCATTTGTTTCCAGAAGATAAAAAGTAAATATTGCACTGAGAAAACAGCGGCTGTGGTTTTGGGAACAGTGATTGTACTGAGCTGCTTAGAAAACATTATCTGGTATTTTATATTAACAGCCTGGTATTCCCTGGATAACGTTCCCTGGTTTTGCTATGCGACAGAGGAAGCTGTGCAGTCTACAGCCTGGGTATCAATCAAGTTCCTCCATCACATTCTGACCACCTGTGTCCCATGTGTACTGATTCTGCTGCTCAATGTTATCATCGTCAGATACATTTTAGTGAGAAGCAAAGTCCGCAGGAGACTCCGGGCTCACGGCAGTGGGGAGAGTCCCAGAGACCCAGAGATGGAGAGTAGAAGGAGATCCATCACTTTACTGTTTGTTATCTCAGCAAATTTCGTCTTGCTTTGGGCTACGCTTATGGTTTATTCTATATGGAGACGGATGTCATTTTTGGGGCAAGAAATTATATATCCGGATTGGTTTGTAGTGGAATTGGGCTTCATGCTGCAGCACCTGAGTTGCTGCACAAACACCTGTATTTATGCCGTCACCCAGACTAAGTTCCGAGAGCAATTGAAAAATATGCTGAAATATCCCTTTACTTCAATTGTTTAATTGGCTCAGCAGTGAAGAAATCTGTGAACTTTGCTCCTCACCTAATATTTAATGTCTCTACTCAGCTCCTATCCTCACAAATTACTCTGCATCTAAGGGCGAGAATCTTGAGGTGGTGTCGCCTGCCCAATGCCAGGGCTCAGGACCTCTGCTTGGGGCTGGAGAGGGACCTGCATTTGATGGGGGGCGGGGGGAGCTTCAAGCTGTTGTGATTCACCTGGTTAGCAATGTCATGCCTATGGCCAAGTAAGGAATCAGCTCAGGGATTAGGACCAGCTAGTGTCATTTAAGAAGCAGAGCCTCAAAGGTAACAACCTCTGGACGATTACCTGAGCCATGCACTAATTAGGATAAAGTGAATTAGATTCAGGTGATGAATGCATGGCTCGATGTTTAATGGGGAGGAAATGGGTTGCAACTCATGGGGCACTAGCGCCAATATCGGGAGGTGGGCAATCTGCACTGTTGAGATGTCCTCCACCTGAACTGTGCTGGCATAAATTCTCTGTCTATGTGTATAACAAGGCAGCAGAGAGGGTTTTAAACCAAACCGTGGTCAGGAGGGATCATGTGTGAGGTGATGTAGTTAGTCAAAATTAAACAATAAAGTAACAGGTCAGGTTAGGGTTTTTGGAAATAATAACTAGGGCATGGCTGGAAGGAACACAGGGGGCACCAGCAGAAAAGGGCACAAATTGCAACAGATGGCAAGAAACATTAGAAATCAGCCTCTGTATCGGAAAGCAATCAGCATTCCTAACATACACATGGTTGAATAGTTCTCACAGGCAGAAATACATCCGTATATCCCATTAGAGACATAGTGCAGGGTGACCCAGCTTGTGACTTGAATATTGAAGGATATTTGACATTTTGAAAAGACAGGAGTCCAACATAAGGCAGTGGGGTAGCTTTGCTAGTTAAATATGTCAGTTGTACAGTAGTGAGAGTGATCTTACTCAAAATCGCAAGATATAGAAGCTGTTCGGCTAGAGCTGATTAATTGCAAAGCTAAGATGCGACTTGTAGGAGTAATTTATAGTCCTCCAAACAATAGTTGAATGAGGTGAGAGTGACTGCCCTTGCCTCAAGGCAGCATTTGACTGAGTGTGGCATCAAGGAGCCCCAGCAAAGCTGGAGTCAATGGGAATCATGTGGAAATCTCTCCGCTGGTTGGAGTCATACCCAGCACAAAGGAAGTTGGTTGTGGTTGTTGGAGGTCAGTCATCTCAGCTCCAGGATATCACTGCAGGAGTTCCTCAGGGTGGTGTCATCGGCCCAACCATCTTCAGCTGCTTCATCACTGACCTTCCTTCCATCATAAGGTCAGAAGTGGGAATGTTCGCTGATGATTGCACAATGTTCAGCACCATTCGCAACTCCCCAGATACTCAAGCAGTCCATGTCCAAATGCAGCAAGACATGGACAATATCCAGGCTTGGGCTGACAAGTGGATTCAACAGGACCATCTGGATGTGGCGGTAGGGTGGTGGTGGAGGTTGTGGGTGTTGGGGGGTTGGTGACGGGGGCCCAACTGTATCAACAGGTTGAGGCGGAGGTGTGGGGTTCTAACAGTAAGTGCAGAAGGTGAGTTTGGCAATGCTGATGGCAGCAGGTACAGTTATATAAAAGGAACAGCAGTGGTGGGCAGTGAGGTCCATCTTTAATAGCAGGAGGATGGGGGTCCAACAGTAACTGAAAGAGGCAGATGAGGTGGGCCCAACAATGGTGGGGACTCCAAATGTAATAGAGCAAATTGGGGCTGTGCAAAAGTAAGAGCAGCAGATGGAGGGTGGGGGTGTGGTGGTGTGGAGTTGCTGTCCAACATAAGGAGGGTGTGTGGGTTGAAATGTAAGAGCAGTAGATGTAGGTTTGAACAGTACGAGCAAACACTGGTGGTGGGCACTGGTGGGGAGGTGGTGCGGGTCCAACATTCAGAGCAGAAGGTGGGGTGCATTACCAACAGCACAAGGTGGGGTGCGGGGATGGTGAACGGTAATAGGAGAAGTTTAGGGTTCCAACAATCACATCCACAGGTATGGGGTTCGACGCTAACAATTAAAGTCAGTAGTTTGGCACCAAAATGTGACAGGTCAGTCTCCAAATGCAATAGCAGCAGCTGGGCTGTCCAACGGGCAGAGAAACAGGTCAAGGGATTGAAGTGTGTTGTAGGTGTTGCAGGAGGGCAAAGAGATAGAGAGGTGTTGTCTTGGCTGGGGGAGAATACAAAGCTAGGGAGGGTTGTAGGGGCTGGAGGAGGTTACATAGATATGGAGGGGTGTAGGGGCTGGAGGAGTTTCCAGACATAGGGAGGGTTGTAGGGACTGGAGGAGGTTACAGAGATAGGGAGGGTTGTAGGGGCTGGAGGATGTTACAGAGATAGGGAGGTTTGTAGATGCTCGAGGAGGTTACAGAGATAGGGAGGCTTGTAGGGGCTGGATGAGGTTACAGATATTGGGAGGGTTGTGGAGGCTGGAGGAGGTTGCAAAGAAATCGAGAGTTTTAAAGGGTTGACAACATTACTGAGATATTGACTGTTCAAGAGGCTGTGGCGGTGGTTACAGAATTTGAGGGACTAGCCTGGCTGGATATATTGATGTAGATAGGAAGGTTTTCAGGCGCTGGAAGAAGCTGCAAATATATAGGAGACTCCAGGGCTGCAGGAGTTTACCGAGATAGAGAAGTAATTAATGTTTATTCATTCAGGGGTTGGGCCAGTATTTATTGTGCATCCCTATTTGCGCCTTGAGAAGGTGGTGATGAGCTGCCTTCTTGAGCTGCTGCAGTCCCTGTGGTGTATTTACTCCCATAGTGCTGGCAGAAAAGGAGTTCCAATGAATTTGACCTAGCGACTGTGAAAGAACAGTGATAAATTTCCAAGCCAGGATGGTGAGTGACTTGGAGCAGAAATTCCAAGCGGTGATGTTCCCAAACATCAGCTGTCCTTGGCCTTTGAGATGTTAGCGATCGTGGGTTTGGAAGGTGCTGTCTAAGGAGCCTTGTTGAGTTCCCGCAGTGCATCTTGTAGATGGTACACACACTGCTGCTACTGTGTGTCGGTGGTGGAGGGAGTGAATGTTTGAATGATGCCAGTCAAGCGGGCTGCTTTGTCCTGGATGGTGTCGAGCTTCTTGAGTGTTGTGGGAGCTGCACTCGTCCAGGTAAGTGGGGAGTATTCCATCACACTCCTGACTTGAGCCTTGTAGATGGTGGACAGGCTTAGGGGAATCAGGGGGTGAGTTACACGTCCCACGATTCCTAGCCTCTGATTTGTCCTTGTAGTCACAGTATCTATATGGATCATCCAGTCCATGTTTTAAAAAGCACCATCTTTGGCACTTGTTTGATCGATCAGGCCCGATTTGTGCTTTCCAACCAGCGGAAACAAACAGAAAAGTGCGTGTGGTGCTGGAGACACAGAGAATGGGCTGAAATATCCTGGGGAATGGGCATCAAATACAATTTGACCAAAAAGAATCCCAATTATACGTATCTGGACTTCTCCCCAGTCCTCCCCTCTGCCCAGACTTATGGGCCCAGGTCTTTACTCCACTTCCCTGCAGCTGCCCTTGTTCTGAGCACCTGAATAAATTCAGAGCAGGCAGCAATAAACAAAATTACTTTTCTGCTGTTTTCTGGGGTTTATTTTATAGCCGTGTCCTCGGTTGTGAGTGTGCGCAGTGAGGGCCAATACATTTCAGCAGCTTAATGACAAGAGGCGATGTTTAAAATGATTTGCAAAGTAGATTCACAATACAGAGGAAAACATGTTCACTAAAAGAATATTTTAAAAAGTTACTATTCTACTGCAACTAAACATGAGATTGTGGCTGTAAATGAAAACATTGCATCCCCCTTCAGGAAAATCTCTATTCTCACAGTCCTTATTGCAAAGCGATGATGTTTGTCTAACTCCAAAACATCAGCCGGGTTAAAGTCTGCTCACTTCCATCACCATCCAAGTTGAGGGTAGATCTCCTGCTCATTTGCAGTTCTGTTTTAATTGATGTTCACTCTCAGGCTGCATCTCCCATTCACATTGGCGAATTTGATATCTGTGTACACAATCTCTTCATCCTGCATGGGGTTCATCAATTCCCCACCATGACTGTGAAAATTTCTCTGTGAAGGAACAGCATCATTGTTAGCTGTAGGGTTAGCATGGGCATGAAGTGAGGACGGTGGTCAGTGTGCTGTGTGTACCAGAAACACTATTGTACCCCGGGTGAGCTTTCTCATGTCCCTGCTCCATCCGATGAGTGGCTGTGGGTTATAGAGGATGGGAAACATAAACATATTATGATCAGTCGAGACAAAATGAGAATATTGCAGGTTGGGATACATTTGAAAACTCTTGTTTTAGATGGATTTAATGATATAATTCTGCTCAGTGTGATTCTATGATTATTAAAAGACAAGGGCTGTGGCCAGTCAGACTGACGTCGGTAATGGGGAAGATTCTAGAGTCCATTATAAAAGATTTAATAGCTGAGCACTTGGAAAACAGTGGCAGAATCAGACCGAGTCAACATGGATTTACGAAAGAGGAATCATGCTTGAGAATTATACTGGAATTTTTGAGAATGTAAGTATTATATTTGATGAGGGGGAGCCAGAGGATGTGGTATATTTGGACTTTCAGAAGCCTTTTGACAAATTCCCAAATAAGAGATTAGCGTGTAAAGTTAAAGGGCATGGGATTGGGTGTAGTGTATTGACATACAAAACAGATTGGTGGACAGGAAATAATGAATATGATTAAACGGGTCTTTTTCTGAATGGCAGACAGTGACTAGTGGTGTTCAGCAGGGCTCGGTGCTGCGACCCCAGCTATTCACAATATATATTAATGATTTAGATGAGGGAACTAAATGTAATATCTCCAAATTTGCAGATGACACAAAGCTGGGTGGGAGGGTGAGCTGTGAGGAGGAAGCAGAGATGCTTCAGTGTGATTTGGACAAGCTGAGTGAGTGGGCAAATGCATGGCAGATGCAGTATAATGTGGATAAATGTGAGATTATCCAATTTTGCAGCAAGAACAGGAAGGCAGGTTATTATCTGAGTGGCTATAAATTGAGAGAGGGGAATGTGCAATGAGGCCTGCGAGTGCTTGTACACCAGTCGCTGAAGGTAAGCATGCAGTTGCAGCAGGCAGTAAAGAAGGTAAGTTGGTCTTCATAGTGAGAGAATTCGAGTACAGGAGCAGGGATGTCTTGCTGCAGTTATACAGGGCCTTGGTGAGACCACACCTGGAGTATTGTGTACAGTTTTGGTCTCCTTGTCTGAGGGAGGATGTTCTTGCTATAGAGGGAGTGCAGCGAATGTTTACCCGACTAATTTCTGGGATGGTGGGACTGACATATTGGGATAGATTGATTTGGTTAGGATTATATTTGCTGGAGTTCAGAAGAATGAGGGTGGATCTCATTGAAAACTATAAAATTCTAACAGGACTAGACAGGGTAGATGAAGGAAGTATGTTCCCGATGGTGGGGGAGTCCAGAACGAGGGGTCACAGACTGAGGATATGGGGTAGACCATTTAGGACTGAGATGAGTAGAAATCTCTTCACCCAGAGAGAGGTGAGCCTGTGGAATTCGTTACCACAGAAAGTAGTTGAGGCCAAAACATTGTATGTTTTCAAGAAGGAGTTAGATATAGCTCTTGGGGCGAAAGGGATCAAAGGATATGGGGAGAAAGCGGGAGCAGGTTATTGAGTTGGATGATCAGCCATGATCATGATGAATGGCGGAGCAGCCTTGAAGGGCTGAATGTCCTCCTCCTGCTACTAGTTTCTATGTTTCTATGTCAAAGGAGGCTTGGACAGTTGCTGCAGTTCATCTTGAAAGCCCAATATTTTGTCTCCGTCACCTGTTACGTGTCGACTGTCTTTGCTATTTCCACATTGTTTGTGATAGCAGCCAACCTGATTGTCCTGGGGAGTTTCTGCACCTGTCCTGAAAGATATGGGGCTGGCCTTTTCACTATTCAGGAGAGGGATTGCATTTTGCCCTTGTAGCCCTCCATTGGAGTGATCAGGTTAGTCCTCACCTCAAACTTCCACTTGTAACTGATAATGGAGATCAACAATGTCCCCAGAGTATCACCAATATTAGCCCAACTGCTCTGTAGTTCCAGGGTTTATTCATCTTTCCTTTTGTATGCTGGGTGTAACAAATACAACCCTCCAATCCCCTGACACAACTCCCTGCTCCGAGGAGGGTCGATTATGGCCAGTACCTCTGCCATTTCCACCATTCCTGCTGTTTGCAACCCGCATGCATTCCATCCAGACCATGTAAATTCTCTAGCTTATTGTTGTATATAAGTGTTGGATCAAAGGGGTTAACTGAACCTGTTTGTTCAGTCACTATAATTAATGCCACTCTACATATAGCATAACTGTGTCTCTGGAGGGTTTTCCTTTCTATTAATAAGGGGCTCCATTCAACGTGTCCATTCATAGTGTCAGTGGGAGCATCACCTCCAAGACTGACAGTGATCAGCAGCTGCAATGAAAGGGAAAGGAGAGATCAACATCTGAGAACAATGGATTGGAATGTTACAACAATGGATCAGAACCTGCAGACAGTGGATTGGAATGTTACAACAATGGATCAGAACCTGCGAACTATAGATTGGAACATTAAAACAATAGAATGGATCATTACATCAATAGATTGGAATATTACAACAATAGATTGGAACATTACAACTATGGACAGGGGTTTAACTGCTTCGTTTGACCGCCTTACTAGACAACGTTTCTGGCCATGGCAGTTCTATTATGCACTTCGGTTGATTCAATTCTTTTACTATCCCATCCTTGCTATTATTGGTGTCCCTGGTAAGATACTCTATCCAATTATTAGTCCAATAAGCCATTTTTCACTATTACTGTTCTCATCCTTTACTCTGCCCTCCTGCTTTCTGCAGTTGTTCTTGGAAGTAGCTGTATCCAGTAAGGGGATGCATGGAGAGAAGTATACACTGGAGAAATGCTTAGTCACTGTCCAGTTGGGAACTGGTTTCAGGTCGCAAGTTCTGTTATTTTTTTTTTAAACTATCTCTCATTTAAATTTAGATTAACAGACAGCCTCTGACAGCAAACTTCCAACCTTCAAGTAAGTTAAATAGCCTTAATAAACAGAGAGACACAAGGCAGTGGCAGTTATCTGTCAATTTGCTGTAGGTAGTTGGATCAATAGGCATTAATTACTCCAACATGAAGCTAAGCCATCTAGTGATTCATTGGAGGCTCTATATAAACAGGCATTTTTTTAAACTGCATAGATTAAGGGGATGCACAGAGATGGGACTTCATTGGAGTGAGGTGTAGACAGTGCAAAGCTGGGAATTTGGTAGGGAATAGTGGTAGAGAAGTAAACAGTCGCTTTTGCTGATGTTGACATGTCTCCATGATGGTATGTGGTCTCCCGAGTGCCAAGGCCAAGGATGTCAATGAACAGCTACAGGGAATTCTGAAGGGGGAGGGGAAGCATCCAGAAGTCATGGTCCATGTTGGCACCAATTACATAAAACGAAAGTGAAGTTAGGTCCTGTAAGCAGACTTTCGGGAGTCAGGTAGGAAATTGAAAAGCAGGATTTCAAACGTACTAATCTACAGATTACTCCCGGTGTGACATATCGAGTACTGGAACGGAAGGATAGAGCAGATGAATGCATGGCTAGGGAGATGGTTCAGGATGGAGGGCTTTAGATTTATTGTGCATTGGGACTGTTTCTGGGGGAGCTGTTACCTGTACTAGTTGGACGGGTTACATCTGAACAGGAACAGGACCAACATCCTCACAGGGAAGTTTGCTAATGCTCCAGGGGTGGATTTAAACTAAATTGGTGGGAGGAGTTGGTGTTGGGTGGGTGGGATCCTGAAACGTAGTTCAGAGGAGAGAGGTTGAGATGGAATTAGAAGTTAAAACTCCAGTAAATGGGCTTGGAATTCAGAGGAAACATTGATTTCATAGATTAGATAAGAAAGAAGTGAGTTTAGCAAGGCTGAATGGAATATATTTTAATGCAAGGAGCCTGAGCAATAAGACGGACAAGCTGAGTGCACAGATAGGCAAGTGGAAGTTTGATATCAGAGCTATGACCGAGACTTGGCTAAAAGAAGGGCAGGATTGGCAGCTCAACATTCCTGGTTACAGAATATTCAGACGACACAGGTAGGGGAATAGAAGAGGAGGGGGACACAATATTAATCAAGGAATCGATTATAGCACTGAGGAGGGACGATAGCTTGGAAGGATCATCAGATGAAGCCATATGGGTAGAAGTAAAAGACACAAAAGGGACAAACATGCTGTTGGGTGTGTACTATAGGCCCCCAAACACTCAGGGAGAGATAGAGGAAATATTAACTCTGATAATTTTCATGTGCAAGATATGGAGGGAACAAGATTCTTAAGTTGCATCCAGGAGAACTTTTTTCGGCAGTGATAGAAATCCCAACAAGGGAGGGGACAGTTCAGACGGAAATAGCCTGGAGAGCTGGAAGGTGTATCAGCTGGGGAGCAGCTTTGAAATAGTGACTGTAACTCAGTTAGATTTCGGATAGTTCTGGAAAAGGATACTTTTGGGCTGGGAATAAAAGTTTAAAACTGGGGAAATGCTAATTTTACTAAGATGAGATACGATTTGGTCCAAGTGGACTGGAAGCAGCTCTTTGCAGATAAAACTGTGTTAGAGAAGTGGGAGATATTCAAGGAGGGAATAGTGAGATTACAGGGAAAATACATTCCTGTAAAGACAAAGGAGAGGTGGGGAGGGGGGTGGGGGGGTTGTGGTGTGTTGGTGGGGAGATCAAGCCTGGAGATCGCTGGTTGCCAAGTCACATAAAGGTTAGGATCAAGAGACATAGAAAGCTTAGGACAGATACCGAGGGCTCAATACAGGAGAGGACATAGAGGAGAATAATATGTGCAGGCCGATCTTAAGTAGGAAATTTAGGAAAGCTAAGAGAGTGCATGAGAAAACATTGCTGGGCAGAATAAAGGAAAAAAAAAACAAAGGTGATTTTTAAATATATAATGTGCAAGAGAATAACTAGGGAAAGAGTTGTGCCAATTTGGGGCCATAGAGGTAATGTGTGTGTAGAGCAAGACGGTATGGGTAAAGACCTCCATGAATACTTGGTGTCGGTCTTCGCAATGAAAAAGGACGACACAGGTTTAGACATCAGGGTGCAGGACCGTGAAATTTAGAGGAAATTAACATGGAGAGAGAGGAGGCACTAATGGGTTGAGCGGCCTTAAAAGAGGCTAAATCTGCAGGCACAGATGAGATGTAAACCAGGGTGTTGAGACAGGCAAGAAAAGAGATATCAGGAATGCTGGCAGTAATTTTCAAATCCTCTCTGGCCACACGTGAGGTGCCAGTTGACTGGAGCACTGCTAACCATGTCCCATTTTTAAAAAAAGAGAAGAAGAGATAGACCAGGAAATTAACAGGCCTGTCAGTCTAACCTCGAGAGTGGGGAAGTTACTAGAAAGAATTCTGAGGGAGGGAATATATCCGCACGTGCAGAGGTACAGATTAATCAGGTATAGTCAGTGTGGATTTGTTGAGGGAAGGTCGTGTTTGACGAATTAGAATGAATTTTTTGAGGAGGTAACCAGCAGTGTTGATGAGGGGTTATGCATTTGATGTGGTCTACATGTGCTTTAGCAAGGCTTTTGATAAGGTCCCTCATGGTAGACTGGTCAGGAAATTAAGAGCCCAAGGGATCCAAGGCAAAGTGGCATGTCGGATCCAAAATTGGCTGAGAGGCAGAAAGCAGAAGGCGATGATAGAGGGATGTCTCTGTAAATGGAAGTCTGTTTCCAGAGGGGTTCTGCAGGGTTCAGTGCCGGGCCATTGCTGTTTGTGGTATAAATAAAGGATTTGGACTTAAATATAGGGGATATAATCAAGAAGTTTGCGGGTGACACGGAAATTGGTAGGTGGTAAATAGTGATGAAGATAGCAGTAAAATGCAGGAGGATATGCAGTGGACTGGTCAGGTGGGCAGAGCAGTGACAAATACAATTCAAACAGTAAAAGTGTGAGGTGATGCACTTGGGGAGGGTTAAGAAGGTAAGGGATTACACTATAAATGGCAGGCGCCTGGAAATTACTGAGCCTCAGAGGGTCCTGATTGTGCATATCCACAGATCCTGAAGGTAGCAGGGTAGGTGTGTAAGGGGGCTAAGAAGGCGTATGAGATACTTGCCTTTATTAGCTGTGGGATAGAATACAAGAGCAGGGTGGTTGTGCTGGAGCTGTATAAAACACTGGTTAGGACACAACTGGAGTACTGTGTGCAGTTGTGGTCACTGCATTATAGGGAAGATGTGATTGTAGTGGAGGGGGTGCAGAGGAGATTCACCAGGATGCTGCCTGAGGTGGAGGGTCTGAGCTGGGTTTGTTTTCCTTGGAGCAGGGATGGTTGAGAGGGGATCCGATAGAGGTGTATCAGATTATGAGGGTCAGAGAAAGGGTGAATAGGAAGTTATTTTTTCCTCCTTTAGTAGAGGGTTCAGTAACCAGGGGACATAGATTTAAGGTAAGAGGTAGAAGGATAAGCGGGGAGTTGAGGAGAAGCTTTTTCACCCAGAGGGTGCTGGGACTCTGGATCTCACTGCCTGAAAGGATGCATGAGTCAGAATCTCTCGTAACATTTAAGAAGTATTTAAATATTCGCTTGCATCACCGTAGCCTCCAGGGTTATGGACACAGCGATGGAAAATGAGATTAGTGCACTCAGACATTTGTTGACCGGCGCAGACACGATGGGCTGAATGGCCTCCTCAGGTACTCTAAATGTCTATGAGTCAATGGTTCAGATGGGAATTTGGTGCAGATGTGCGATGAGCTGCTCCTTTTATCTAATTGTATTCAGCCTCCATCAGTTTCTGAATGTTCTTCCATTGCTTCCAAGCGAGGATCCTGCAGCTTTCTATTACTTTACCTGTGTAATTTTTATATAACGAACCAACTAGTTAAACTCCTAAGGTCGGATAGAGACGACAGGGCTGGAGGTGTGTTGTGAGTGCAGTTTGTGGGAATCCATGGAATGCACGCAAATCCCGGATAACCATGTCTGCATCAGCGGCTGCATCTTAGACAAGGTTTGCTCTCAGGCCTGATATTCACCCAAGAAGCAATCAGACAGACTGACGCTCTGCTCCCACTTTCTTACCTGGGGTTATTTCTCGATTCCATCTCGCCCAACCTCCCAACTCAGGCTGGGTGAGGGCCGGACAGAGCAGCACCTCCCCGGCTCCTAGGGTCCAGTGCAGCTAGGTTGGGTGGAAGGAGACTGTGCTCCAATTTACACATCACTAGATGTCCTAAACCAGGTCAGTTTAAAGGCCCTTGACAGGGCATTGAGAAGATACCTGGGGAGGATTTGGGGGGTGAGTGGCAGGAATTCGTGGGGAGGATCTGGCTGGGCGTGGGGGAGGGGTGCGGGGCTGTGAGGAGGTCAGATTGAGCCTCGGGGATGACAAGGGTGGACCTTGGGGAAGGGGGCGTGTTGGGACTCAGGGGGGATGGGTGGGTCAGGCCTCGGGACGCGGGTGTGAAGTCGGGGTTGTGATGAGTGGGGGTCCAGTCAGGTCTCGGTGTTGTCATCTCCGTGGGGAGTTGGGGTTGGGTGCGGGGTGTTCGTGTGGTGTTGAGTCTCAAGAGTGTCGCTTGGGTCCTCAGGTGAGCAGTGAGAGTCCGGAGTCGGACTTTGCGAGGTGACCTTGGCGGAGAATAAGTTTCCAGAGACAGGCAGGCAAAACGGTTGTAGAGTTCCATGGGGGTCCTGTGGTGTGGGGTAAGTCCCGTGGGGGTTCCAGCGTGGTAGACGTGGTTTTAATTCTTCTAACGTTTTACTAACTATTGAAGTAATCGACTGGGTAACATTGGAAGTTTGAGGTTTAAATCACATTGTCGGATGCTGCAAAGCGCAGGGCAATTGTCCAAGGGAAGTTCACATTTACCAGGAAATTGCTGTGCCTTCCTTACCTGGGGACATCCCAAGGCGGAGTGGGCACAGAACGCCAGTGCATCATTCGGATTCCCTATTTCCCCTTCCCCCCCTGCGCCCATGGTACACTGACCTGGAGCTCGGTAGTTACAGCCCCATGTTTTGCGATGAGAGTAGTTATGCCATTCGGTGGAGTATTAAACAATAAATTATTGGAGCCTTTACCAAAGGAAATCCACTAATTGTGGGGACTTTAATCATGATACAGACCAGCGAAATCAATTTGGCAAGAGTGGTCCAGAAGTTGTGTTTGTGTATGTTCTATGATAGTTGTTGGTACAATTTGTTGAGGAACTAACTCGGGCTAAACCTATCTTAAATCTATTATTGTGCAATGTATCAGGGTGAATTAGTGATATCATAAATGATCCACTGGGAAATAGTGATCATAACACCACTGAATTCCATGCAACAATTGGAAGTGACATTTTGAAAACACAAACAAGAATTTTTAACAAAGTTGCTCACTCTCCAAATCTGCTCATCCCCACGACACTGTCCTTCTGAAATTGTTCACTGCAAAGACTGCTCACACCCAACGCTGCTCACACCCAATGCTGCTCACAGCCAATGCTGCTCACACCCAACACTGCTCACACCCAACGCTGCTCACACCCAATGCTGCTCACGCCTAACGCTGCTCTCACCCAACGCTGCTCACACCCACGCTGCTCACACCCACCGCTGCTCACACCCAACGCTGCTTACACCCAATGCTACTCACACACAAAACTGCTAACACCCAACACTGCTCACACCCAACACTGCTCACGCCCAACTCTGCTCACACCCACCGCTGCTCACACCAAACTCTGCTCACACCCAACACTGCTCACGCCCAACTCTGCTCACACCCACCACTGCTCACACCAAACTCTGCTCACACCCAACACTGCTCACACCCAATGCTGCTCACACCCAACACTGCTCACACCTAACGCAACTCACACCCAACACTGCTCACACCCAATGCTGCTCACACCCAACACTGCTCACACCTAACGCAACTCACACCCAACACTGCTCACACCCACCGCTGCTCATGCCTAACGCTGCTCACACCCAACGCTGCTCACACCCATCACTGCTCACACCCAACACTGCTAACACCCACCGATGCTCACACCCAACACTGCTCACACCCAACTCTTCTCACACCCCAGTTGCTCACACCCAACACTGCTCACACCCAGCACTGCTCACACCCAGCACTGCTCACACCCAGAACTGCTCACACCCAATGTTGCTCACACCCAGCACTGCCCAATACTCCCATTGCCTGTTGAGAACCCTCCTCACCACCCCAACACCAGAGGACCTGACCCATGTTCAGGCATTCAGGGCCACTGTAATATACAGGGTTTAGACCAAAAATAATTTAAAAACATGTACAATTGTTAAATGGGTCCTCCCTGGAGGGAAGTCCAGGGGCTGCTGGACCTGGTCTCCATGTTCTCAACTCTACCCTGGTTTCAATAAGCAAACCCTTCGGGCTGTTACTGGGAGGCTGCCTACGTTCAGCTGTTGACACCCCCACGTGGCTGTGGGTGGAAATGCTAACTTCAGGATGATGACAGCCTGATACAAGTAAAAGTGACTGTTCTTGACATCAAGGCAGCATTTGTCAGTTTGTGGCATCAAGGAACATTTGTGCCACATAACTGCCAGGCAATTTCCATCTACAACAAGAGAGAATAAAACCATCTCCCATTAACATTCAATGACATTGCCATCACTGAATCCATACTATCATCATACTGTTGGTTACCACTGAACAAAAAGTGAACTGGGCCAGCCATATAAATACTGTGGCTGGATGAACTGGTCAGAGGTGAGGATCCCTATGGCGTGTAACTCACCTTCTGAATCTCCAAAGCCTACCCACCATCTATAAGGCACAAGTCAGGCGTGTGATGGAATGTGTGAGTGCAGCTAAAAAATACTCATTAACCTTGACACCATCCAGGACAAAGCATCCCGCTTGATTCGCACCCCATGCACGATCTTAAACATTCACCCCCTTCGCCACTGATTCACAGAGGTAGCAGAGTCATATCTGAGATGCACTGCAGAAATTCCCCAAGGCTCCTTAGACAGCAACTTCTAATCTCATGACTGTTGCCATCTAGAAGGACAAGGGCAGCAGCCACCTGTGAAAACCACCACCAGGAAGTTTCCCTCAAGCCACCCACCATCCTGACTTGGATAGATATTGTGGTTCCTTCAGTGTCATTGGGCCATAACCCTTAAATTCCTTTTGTAACAACAATGTGGGATGTACCGACACCACATGGACCTCAACGGTTAAGTAAGATGGCTCACCACCACCTTCACAATGGCAATCAGGGATGGGAAACAACCTCAACAAATACAATAATCCTCACACCCCTTGAGGGAATAAAAGAAAGGCCCTTAATAGTGGCTTTGCAAATTGAAATTGGATCCCTGCCTCCTTTTAGCGAGGGGGATGACTAAAACATTTCGTACCATTGGTAGAATTGCCCAATGGTGTAATATGGCCAGGGAGCTGATCTGCCACATCTTCCACCATTTATTGCTGCTCACCCTTCCCCACCATGCCTTATTTCTGATATGTACAGGCCACTAAAATTATCTCCCTTAATATAGATCAGCACAAAATAATATTTTGTATAGCACCAGTGTAAATGTCTAGTTTTTGCACTATATGCCTCTCCTTATGGAACCCATAATCCCAAAAGTTTCATTCAGGTCTTCTCTAACCTGAACTGCCACCTATTGGGCTTTGTACAGAAATGCCCCAATGCCTTTCTGATTTTGCATCCCAGAGAAATCTGAACTATTTGTATCGCCTCTCCTCCTCTGTTCTCACAAAATGCCATAACTCAACCATCTGCTATTCCAATAATGTATTGGGAAGATGCACTCCATTAGTTTGCATCAATTATCTTCTATCAGAATTAGGAGTATTTAGAGATGCAACTTTTTTTAAACCATGCAGTGAAAGGAGGGAGGGGACAATTGTGATCAACCTTGAGAGCAACAATTTCATCATCATCATTTTATCATTTAAACACTCCTGCTTTCCATTCAATCACAAAACATTCTGTTTCTTATTTCAGCTCCAATTACTTCAGTAGATCACTGAATACAGCAACATATTGAAAAATCTCAATGAATCTCAACAGAACCGGTAACTTTTTTGCCAGCCTCATGAATTATTTTCCCACTTATCTTCTTTTCTCACAGTTAACTTAGTGACGATTGCGATCCTGTCCAGGGGCAAATGTGGTCTCTCGAAATGTGTCACGCGGTACTTGGTTGCCATGGCAACGGGGATCTACTGGTCGTTATCCTTGATCTGATATTGAGACACATTCCCATTGTTTATGATGATCAGTTTCTTTTCTTGAGATCCATCCCTGTGTGTAATATCCACGCCGTCCTGCTTTTTTCAGCCACTGACTGTTCTGTTTGGTTCACCGTCACGTTCACCTTCGATCGATATGTTGCCATTTGTTTCCAGAAGCTGAAAAGTAAATATTGCACTGAGAAAACAGCGGCTGTGGTTTTGGCAACAGTGACTGTACTGAGCTGCTTAAAAAACATTACCTGGTATTTTATATTAACAGCCTGGTATTCCCTGGATAACGTCCCCTGGTTTTGCTATGCGACAGAGGAAGCTGTGCAATCTACAGCCTGGATATCAATCGAGTTCCTCCATCACATTCTGACCCCCTGTGTCCCATTTGTACTGATTCTGCTGCTCAATGTTCTCATCGTCAGATACATTTTAGTGAGAAGCAGAGTCCGCAGGAGACTCTGGGCTCACGGCAGTGCGGAGAGTCCCAGAGACCCAGAGATGGAGAGTCGAAAGAGATCCATCACTTTACTGTTTGTTATCTCAGCAAATTTCGTCTTGTTTTGGGCTACGCTTATGGTTTATTCTATATGGAGACGGATGTCATTTTTGCGGCAATAAATTATATATCCGGATTGGTTTGTAGTGGAATTGGGCTTCATGCTGCAGCACCTGAGTTGCTGCACAAACACCTGTATTTATGCCGTCACCCAGACTAAGTTCAGAGAGCAATTGAAAAATATGCAGAAATATCCCTTTACTTCAATTGTTTAATTGGCTCAGCAGTGAAGAAATCTGTGAACTTTGCTCCTCGCCTAATATTTAATGTCTCTACTCAGCTCCTATCGTCACAAATTACTCTGCATCTAAGGGCGAGAATCTTGAAGGTGGTGTCGCCTGCCCAATGCCAGGGCTCAGGACCTCTGCTTGGGGCTGGAGAGGGACCTGCATTTGATGGGGGGAGGGGGGGAGCTTCAAGCTGTTGTGATTCACCTGGTTAGCAATGACATGCCTATGACCAAGTAAGGAATCAGCTCAGGGATTAGGACCAGCTAGGGTCATTTAAGAAGCAGAGCCTCATAGGTAACAACCTCTGGACGATTACCTGAGCCTTGCACTAATTATGATAAGGTGAATTAGATTCAGGTGATGAATGCATGGCTCGAAGTTTAATGGGGAGGAAATGGGTTGCAACTCATGGGGCACTAGCGCCAATATCGGGAGGAGGGCAATCTGCACGGATGAGATGTCCTCCACCTGAACTGTGCTGGCACAAATTCTCTGTCTATTTGTATAACAAGGCAGCAGAGAGGGGTTTAAAGCAAACCGTGGTCAGGAGGGATCATGTGTGAGGTGATGTCGTTCGTAAAAATTAAACAATAGAGTAACAGGTCAGGTTAGGGTTTTTGGTAATAATAACTAGGGCATGGCTGGAAGGAACACGGGGGCACCAGCAGAAAAGGTCACAAATTACAACAGATGGCAAGAAACAGTAGAAATCAGACTCTGTATCAGAAAGCATTCAGCATTCCTAACATATAAAGGGATGAATAGTTGGCACAGGTAGAAATCCATCTGTATAACACATTTCAGAGACATAGTTCCAGGGTGACCCAGCTTGTGACTTGAATATTGAAGGCTATTTGACATTTTGAAAAGACAGGAGTCCAACATAAGGCAGTGGGGCAGCTTTGCTAGTTAAATATGTCAGTTGTACAGTAGTGAGAGATGATCTTACTCAAAATCGCAAGATATAGAAGCTGTTCGGCTAGAGCTGATTAATTGCAAAGCTAAGATGCGACTTGTAGGAGTAATTTATAGTCCTCCAAACAATAGTTGAATGAGGTGAGAGTGACTGCCCTTGACATCAAGGCAAGATTTGACCAAGTGTGGCATCAAAGAGCCCCAGCAAAGCTGTAGTCAATGGGAATCATGGGGAAATCTCTCCGCTGGTTGGAGTCATACCCAGCACCAAGGAAGATGGTTGTGGTTGTTGGAGGTCAGTCATCTCAGCTCCAGGACATCACTGCAGGAGCTCCTCAGGGTAGTGTCCTCGGCCCAACCATCTTCAGCTGCTTCATCACTGACCTTCCTTCCATCATAAGGTCAGAAGTGGGGATGTTCGCTGATGATTGCACAATGTTCAGCACCATTTGCAACTCCCTATATACTGAAGCAGTCCATGTCCAAATGCAGCAAGACCTGGACAATATCCAGTGTTGGGCTGACAAGTGGATTCAATAGGACCATCTGGATGTGGCGGTAGGGTGGTGGTGGAGGTTGTGGGGGTGGGGGGCTTGGTGACGGGGGCCCAACTGTATCAACAGGTGGAGGCGGAGGTGTGGGGTTCTAACAGTAAGTGCAGAAGGTGAGTTTGGCAATGCTGATGGCAGCAGGTACAGTTATATAAAAGGAACAGCAGTGGTGGGCAGTGAGGTCCATCTTTAATAGCAGGAGGATGGGGGTCCAACAGTAACTGAAAGAGGCAGATGAGGTGGGCCCCAACAATGATGGGGACTCCAAATGTAATAGAGCAAATTGGGGCTGTGCAAAAGTATGAGCAGCAGATGGAGGGTGGGGGTGTGGTGGTTTGGAGTTGCTGTCCAACACAAGGAGGGGGTGTGGGTTGAAATGTAAGAGCAGTAGATGTAGGTTTGAAAAGTACGAGCAAACACTGGTGGTGGGCACTGGTGGGGAGCTGGTGCGTGTCCAACAGTCAGAGCAGAAGGTGGGGTGCATTACCAACAGCACAAGGTGGGGTTCGGGGATGGTGAATGATAATAGGAGAAGGTTAGGGTTCCAACAATCACATCCACAGGTATGGGGTTCGACGCTAACAATTAAAGTCAACAGTTTGGCACCAAAATGTGACAGGTCAGTCTCCAAACGCAATAGCAGCAGCTGGGCTGTCCAACGGGCAGAGAAACAGGTCAAGGGATTGAAAGTGTTGTAGGTGTTGCAGGAGTGCAAAGAGATAGAGAGGTGTTGTAGGGGCTGGGGGAGGATACAGAGATAGGGAGGGTTGTAGGGGCTGGAGGAGGTTACATAGATAGGGAGGGGTGTAGGGGCTGGAGGAGATTCCAGAGATAGGGAGGGTTGTAGGGGCTGGAGGAGGTTACAGAGATAGGGAGGGTTGTAGGGGCTGGAGGATGTTACAGTGATAGGGAGGTTTGTAGGGGCTGGAGGATGTTACAGAGATAGGGAGGGTTGTAGATGCTCGAGGAGGTTACAGAGATAGGGAGATTTGTAGGGGCTGGCGGAGATTACAGAGAAAGGGAGGGTTGTAGGGGCTGGATGAGGTTACAGAGATTGGGAGGGTTGTGGAGGCTGGAGGAGGTTGCAAAGAAATCGAGAGTTTTAAAGGGTTGACGACATTACTGAGATTACTGAGTTGTTCAAGAGGCTGTGGAGTTGGTTACAGAATTTGAGAGACTATCCGGTCTGGATATATTGAAGTAGATAGGAAGTTTTCAGGCGCTGGAAGAAGCTGCAAATATATAGGAGACTCCAGGTCTGCAGGAGTTTACCGAGATAGAGAAGTAATTAATGTTTATTCATTCAAGGGTTGGGCCGGTATTTATTGTGCATCCCTATTTTCGCCTTGAGAAGGTGGTGATGAGCTGCCTTCTTGAGCTGCTGCAGTCCCTGTGGTGTATTTACTCCCATAGTGCTGGCAGAAAAGGACTTCCAAGGATTTTGACCTAGCGACAGTGAAGGAACAGTGATAAATTTCCAAGCCAGGATGGTGAGTGACTTGGAGCAGAAATTCCAAGCGGTGATGTTCCCAAACATCAGCTGTCCTTGGCCTTTGAGATGTTAGCGATCGTGGGTTTGGAAGGTGCTGTCTAAGGAGCCTTGTTGAGTTCTCGCAGTGCATCTTGTAGATGGTACACACACTGCTGCTACTGTGTGTCGGTGGTGGAGGGAGTGAATGTTTAAATGATGTGGTGCCAGTCAAGCGGGCTGCTTTGTCCTGGATGGTGTCGAGCTTCTTGAGTGTTGTGGGAGCTGCACTCGTCCAGGTAAGTGGGGTGTATTCCATCACACTCCTGACTTGAGCCTTGTAGATGGTGGACAGGCTTAGGGGAATCAGGGGGTGAGTTACACGTCCCACGATTCCTAGCCTCTGATTTGTCCTTGTTGTCACAGTATCTATATGGACCATCCAGTCCATGTTTTAAAAAGCACCATCTTTGGCACTTGTTTGATCGATCAGGCCCGATTTGTGCTTTCCAACCAGCGGAAACAAACAGAAAAGTGCGTGTGGTGCTGGAGACACAGAGAATGGGCTGAAATATCCTGGGGAATGGTCATCAAATACAATTTGACCAAAAAGAATCCCAATTATACATATCTGGACTTCTCCCCAGTCCTCCCCTCTGCCCAGACTTATGGGCCCAGGTCTTTACTCCACTTCCCTGCAGCTGCCCTTGTTCTGAGCACCTGAATAAATTCAGAGCAGGCAGCAATAAACAAAGTTACTTTTCTGCTGTTTTCTGGGGTTTATTTTATAGCCGTGTCCTCGGTTGTGAGTGTGCGCAGTGAGGGCCAATACATTTCAGCAGCTTAATGACAAGAGGCGATGTTTAAAATGATTTGCAAAGTAGATTCACAATACAGAGGAAAACATGTTCACTAAAAGAATATTTTAAAAAGTTACTATCCGACTGCAACTAAACATGAGATTGTGGTGTAAATGAAAACATTGCATTCCCCTTCAGAAAAATCTCTATTCTCACAGTCCTTATTGCAAAGTGATGATGTTTGTCTAACTCCAAAACATCAGCTGGGTTAAAGTCTGCTCACTTCCATCACCATCCAAGTTGACGGCAGATCTCCTGCTCATTTGCAGATCTGTTTTAATTGATTTTCACTCTCAGGCTGCATCTCCCATTCACATTGGCGAATTTGATGTCTGTGTACACAATCTCTTCATCCTGCATGGGGTTCATCAATTCCCCACCGTGACTGTGAACATTTCTCTGTGAAGGAACAGCATCGTTGTTAGCTGTAGGGTTAGCGTGTGCATGAAGTGAGGACGGTGGTCAGTGTGCTGTGTGTACCAGAAACACTATTGTACCCCGGGTGAGCTTTCTCATGTCCCTGCTCCATCCGATGAGTGGCTGTGGGTTATAAAGGATAGGAAAAATAAACATATTATGATCAGTCGAGACAAAATGAGAATATTGCAGGTTGGGATATATTTGAAAACGCTTGTTTTAGATGGATTTAATGATATAATTCTGCTCAGTGTGATTCTATGATTATTAAAAGACAAGGGCTGTGACCAGTCAGCCTGACGTCGGTAGTCGGGAAGATTCTAGACTCCATTATAAAAGATTTAATAGCTGAGCACCTGGAAAACAGTGGCAGTATCGGACAGAGTCAACATGGATTTACGAAAGGGGAATCATGCTTGAGAATTCTACTGGAATTTTTTGAGAATATAACTATTAGATTTGATGAGGGGGAGCCAGTGGATTTGGTATATTTGGACTTTCAGAAGCCTTTTGACAAATTCCCAAATAAGTGATTAGCGTGTAAAATTAAAGGGCATGGGATTGGGGGTAGTGTCTTGACATACAAAACAGATTGGTGCACAGGAAATAATGAATATGATTAAACGGGTCTTTTTCTGAATGGCAGACAGTGACTAGTGGGGTTCAGCAGGGCTCGGTGCTGCGACCCCAGCTATTCACAATATATATTAATGATTTAGATGAGGGAACTAAATGTAATATCTCCAGATTTGCAGATGACACAAAGCTGGGTGGGAGGGTGAGCTGTGAGGAGGATGCAGAGATGCTTCAGTGTGATTTGGACAAGCTGAGTGAGCGGGCAAATGCATGGCAGATGCAGTATAATGTGGATAAATGTGAGGTTTTCTAATTTGGCAGCAAGAACAGGAAGGCAGGTTATTATCTGAATGGCTATAAATTGAGAGAGGGGAATGTGCAACGAGGCCTGGGTGTCCTTGTACACCAGTCGCTGACGGTAAGCATGCAGGTGCAGGAGGCAGTAAAGAAGGTCTTCATAGTGAGAGAATTCGAGTACAGGGGCAGGGATGTCTTGCTGCAATTATAAAGGGCCTTGGTAAGACCACACCTGGAGTATTGTGTGCGATTTTGGTCTCCTTGTCTGAGGGAGGATGTTCTTGCTATAGAGGGAAGCAGCGAATGTTTACCCGACTAATTCCTGGGATGGTGGGACTGACATATTGGGAGAGATTGATTTGGTTAGGATTATATTTGCTGGAATTCAGAAGAATGAGGGGGGATCTCATTGAAACCTATAAAGTTCTAACAGGACTAGACAGGTTAGATGCAGGAAGTATGTTCCCAATGGTGGGGGAGACCAGAACCAGGGGTCACAGTCTGAGGATATGGGGTAGACCATTTAGGACTGAGATGAGTAGAAATCTCTTCACCCATAGAGTGATGAGCCTGTGGAATTCGTTACCACAGAAAGTAGTTGAGGCCAAAACATTGTATGTTTTCAAGAAGGAGTTAGATATAGCTCTTGGGGCGAAAGGGGTCAAAGGATATGGGGAGAAAGCGGGAGCAGGTTATTGAGTTGGATGATCAGCCTTGTTCATAGTGAATGGCGGAGCAGACTCGAAGGGCTGAATGTCCTACTCCTGCTCCTAGTTTCTATGTTTCTATGTCGAAGAAGGCTTGGACAGTTGCTGCAGTTCATCTTGAAAGCCCAATATTTTGTCTCCGTCGACTGTTACGTGTCGACTGGCTTTGCTCTTTCCACATTGTTTGTGATAGCAGCCAACCTGATTGTCCTGCGAGTTTCTGCACCTAACCTGAAAGATATGGGGCTGGCCTTTTCACTATTCAGGAGAGGGATTGCATTTTGCCCTTGTAGCCTTCCATTGGAGTGATCAGGTTAGACCCCACCTCAAACTTCCACTTGTACCTGATAATGGAGATCAACAATATTCCCAGAGTATCACCAATATTAGCCAAACTGCCCTGTAGTTCCAGGGTTTATTCATCTTTCCTTTTGTATGCTGGGTGTAACAAATACAACCCTCCAATCCCCTGACACAACTCCCAGCACCGAGGAGGTTCGATTATGGCCAGTACCTCTGCCATTTCCACCATTCCTGCTGTTTGCAACGTTCATGCATTCCATCCAGACCATGTAAATTCTCTAGCTTATTGTTGTATATAAGTGTTGGATCAAAGGGGTTAACTGAACCTGTTTGTTCAGTCACTATAATTAATGCCACTCTACATATAGCATAACTGTGTCTCTGGAGGGTTTTCCTTTCTATTAATAAGGGGCTCCATTCAACGTGTTATCCCATATTGTCTGTGGGAGCATCAACTCCAAGACTGACAGTGATCAGCAGCTGCAAGGAAAGGGAAAGGAGAGATCAACATCTGAGAACAATGGATTAGAATGTTACAACAATGGATCAGAACGTGCAGACAATGGATTGGAATGTTACAACAATGGATCAGAACCAGCGAACAATAGATTGGAACATTACAACAATAGATTGGATCATTACAACAATAGATTGGAATATTACAACAATAGATTGGAACATTACAACTATGGACAGGGGTTTAACTGCTTGGTTTGACCGCCTTACTAGACAACATTTCTGGACATGGCAGTTCTATTATGCACTTCGGTTGATTCAATTTTTTTACTATCCCATCCTTGCTATTATTGGTGTCCCTGGTAAGATACTCTATCCAATTATTAGTCCGATAAGCCATTTTTCACTATTACTGTTCTCATCCTTTACTCTGCCCTCCTGCTTTCTGCAGTTGTTCTTGGAAGTAGCTGTATCCAGTAAGGGGATGCATGGAGAGAAGTATACACTAGAGAAATGCTTAGTCACTGTCCAGTTGGGAACTGGTTTCAGGTTGTAAGTTCTGTTATTTTTGTTTTAAACTCTCTCTCATTTAAATTTAGATTAACAGACAGCCTCTGACAGCAAACTTCCAAACTTCAAGTAAGTTAAATAGCCTTAATAAACAGAGAGACACAAGGCAGTGGCAGTTATCTGTCAATTTGCTGTAGGTAGTTGGATCAATAGGCATTAATTACTCCAACAGGAAGCTAAGCTAACTAGTGATTCATTGGAGGCTCTATATAAACAGACATTTTTTTAAACTGCATAGAGTAAGAGGGTGCACAGAGATGGGACTGCATTGGAGTGAGGTGTACACAGTGCAAAGTTGGGAATTTGGTAGGGAATAGTGTTAGAGAAGTAAACAGTCGCTTCTGCTGATGTTGACATGTCTCCATGATGGTATGTGGTCTCCCGAGTGCCAAGGTCAAGGATGTCAATGAACAGCTGCAGGGAATTCTGAAGGGGGAGGGGAAGCATCCAGAAGTTATGGTCCATGTTGGCACCAATTACATAAAACGAAAGTGAAGTTAGGTCCTGTAAGCAGACTTTCGGGAGTCAGGTAGGCAATTGAAAAGCAGGATTTCAAACGTACTAATCTCCAGATTACTCCCGGTGCCACATAGTGAGTACAGGAACGGAAGGATAGAGTAGATGAATGCATGGCTAGGGAGATGGTTCAGGATGGAGGGCTTTAGATTTATTGTGCATTGGGAGTGTTTCTGGGGGAGCTGTTACCTGTACTAGTTGGACGGGTTACATCTGAACAGGAACAGGACCAACATCCTCACAGGGAAGTTTGCTAATGCTCCTGGGGTGGATTTAAACTAAATTGGCGGGAGGAGTTGGTGGGGAGTGGGTGGGATCCCGAAAAGTAGTTCAGAGGAGAGAGGTTGAAATGGAATTAGAAGTTAAAACTCCAGTAAATGGGCTTGGAAGGCAGAGGAAACATTGATTTCATAGATTAGATAAGAAAGAAGTGATTTTAGCAAGGCTGAATGGAATATATTTTAATGCAAGGAGCCTGAGCAATAAGACGGACAAGCTGAGGGCACAGATAGGCACTTGGGAGTTTGATATCAGAGCTATGACCAAGACTTGGCTAAAAAAAGGGCAGGATTGGCAGCTCAACATTCCTGGTTATAGGATATTCAGACGACATAGAGAGGGGAATAGAAGAGGAGGGGGACGCAATATTAATCAAGGAATCGCTTATAGCAGTGAGGAGGGACGATAGCTTGGAAGGATCATCAGATGAAGCCATATGGGTAGAAGTAAAAGACACAAAAGGGACAAACACGCTGTTGGGTGTGTACTATAGGCCCCCAAACACTCAGGGAGAGATAGAGGAAATATTAACTCTGATAATTTTCACGTGCAAGATATGGAGGGAACAAGATTCTTAAGTTGCATCCAGGAGAACTTTTTTAGGCAGTGATAGAAAGCCCAGCAAGGGAGGGGACAGTTCAGACGGAAATAGCCTGGAGAGCTGGAAGGTGTATCAGCTGGAGAGCAGCTTTGATATAGTGACTGTAACTCAGTTAGATTTGGGATAGTTCTGGAAAAGGATACTTTTGGGCCGGGAATAAAAGTTTAAAACTGGGGAAATGCTAATTTTACTAAGATGAGATACGATTTGGTCCAAGTGGACTGGAAGCAGCTCTTTGCAGATAAAACTGTGTCAGAGAAGTGGGAGATATTCAAGGAGGGAATAGTGAGAATACAGTGAAAATTCATTCCTGTAAAGACAAAGGAGAGGTGGGGAGGGGGTTGGGGACGTTGTGGAGTGTTGGTGGGGAGATCAAGCCTGGAGATCCCTGGATGCCAAGTCACATAAAGGTTAGGATCTAGAGACATAGAAAGCTTAGTACAGATACCGAGGCCTCAATACAGGAGAGGACATAGAGGAGAATAATATGTGCAGGCGGATCTTAAGTAGGAAATTTAGGAAAGCTAAGAGAGTGCATGAGAAAACATTGCTGGGCAGAATAAAGAAAAAAAAAACAAAGGTGATTTTTAAATATATAAAGTGCAAGAGAATAACTAGGGAAAGAGTTGTGCCAAATTGGGGCCAACAGGTAATGTGTGTGTAGACCAGGACAGTATGGGTAAAGACCTCCATGAATACTTGGTGTCGGTCTTAACAATGAAAAAGGACAACGCAGGTTTAGACATCAGGGTGGAGGACCGTGAAATTTAGAGGAAACTAACACGGAGAGAGAGGAGGCACGAATGGGTTGAGCGGCCTAAAAAGAGGCTAAATCTGCAGGCCCAGATGAGATGTACACCAGGGTATTGAGAGAAACAAGAAAAGAGATTTCAGGGGCGCTGGCAGTAATTTTCAAATCCTCTCTGGCCACACGTGCACTGCTAACAATGTCCCATTTTTAAAAAAAGAGAGGAAGAGATAGACCAGGAAATTAACAGGCCGGTCAGTCTAACCTCGAGAGTGGGGAAGTTACTAGAAAAAATTCTGAGGGAGGGAATATATCCGCACGTGCAGCGATCCAGATTAATCAGGGATAGTCAGTGTGAATTTGTTGAGGGAAGGTCGTGTTTGACGAATTAGAATGAATTTTTTGAGGAGGTAACCAGCAGTGTTGATGAGGGGTTATGCATTTGATGTGGTCTACATGGGCTTTAGCAAGGCTTTTGATAAGGTCCCTCATGGTAGACTGGTCAGGAAATTAAGAGCCCAAGGGATCCAAGGCAAAGTGGCATGTTGGATCCAAAATTGGCTGAGAGGCAGAAAGCAGAAGGCGTTGATAGAGGGATGTCTCTGTAAATGGAAGTCTGTTTCCAGAGGGGTTCTGCAGGGTTCAGTGCCGGGCCATTGCTGTTTGTGGTATAAATAAAGGATTTGGACTTAAATATAGGGGATATAATCAAGAAGTTTGCGGGTGACACGGAAATTGGTAGGTGGTAAATAGTGATGAAGATAGCAGTAAAATGCAGGAGGATATGCAGTGGACTGGTCAGGTGGGCAGAGCAGTGACAAATACAATTCAAACAGTAAAAGTGTGAGGTGATGCACTTGGGGAGGGCTAAGAAGGTAAGGGATTACAGTATAAATGGCAGGCGCCTGGAAATTACTGAGCCTCAGAGGGTCCTGATTGTGCATATCCACAGATCCTGAAGGTAGCAGGGTAGGTGTGTAAGGGGGCTAAGAAGGCATATGAGATACTTGCCTTTATTAGCTGTGGGATAGAGTACAAGAGCAGGGTGGTTGTGCTGGAGCTGTATAAAACACTGGTTAGGACACAACTGGAGTACTGTGTGCAGTTGTGGTCACTGCATTATAGGGAAGATGTGATTGTAGTGGAGGGGGTGCAGAGGAGATTCACCAGGATGCTGCCTGGAGTGGAGGGTCTGAGCTGGGTTTGTTTTCCTTGGAGCAGGGATGGTTGAGAGGGGATCTGACAGAGGTGTATCAGATTATGAGGGTCAGAGAAAGGTTGAATAGGAAGTTATTATTTCCTCCTCTAGTAGAGGGGTCAGTAACCAGGGGACATAGATTTAAGGTAAGAGGTAGAAGGATAAGTGGGGAGTTGAGGAGAAGCTTTTTCACCCAGAGGGTGCTGGGACTCTGGAACTCACTGCCTGAAAGGGTGCATGAGTCAGAAACTCTCGTAACATTTAAGAAGTATTTAAATATTCGCTTGCATCACCGTAGCCTCCAGGGTTATGGACACAGCGATGGAAAATGAGATTAGTGCACTCAGACATTTGTTGACCGGCGCAGACACGATGGGCTGAATGGCCTCCTCAGGCACTGTAAATGTCTAAGAGTCAATGGTTCAGATGGGAATTTGGTGCAGATGTGCGATGAGCTGCTCCTTTTATCTAATTGTATTCAGCCTCCATCAGTTTCTGAATGTTCTTCCATTGCTTCCAAGCTAGGATCCTGCAGCTTTCTATTACTTTACCTGTGTAATTTTTATATAACGAACCAACTAGTTAAACTCCTAAGGTTGGATAGAGACGACAGGGCTGGAGGTGTGTTGTGAGTGCAGTTTGTGGGAATCCATGGAATGCACCCAAATCCCGGATAACCATGTCTGCATCAGCGGCTGCATCTTAGACAAGGTTTGCTCTCAGGCCTGATATTCACCCAAGAAGCAATCAGACAGACTGACGCTCTGCTCCCACTTTCTTACCTGGGGTTATTTCTCGATTCCATCTCGCCCAACCTCCCAACTCAGGCTGGGTGAGGGCCGGACAGAGCAGCACCTCCCCGGCTCCTAGGGTCCAGTGCAGCTAGGTTGGGTGGAAGGAGACTGTGCTCCAATTTACACATCACTAGATGTCCTAAACCAGGTCAGTTTAAAGGCCCTTGACAGGGCATTGAGAAGATACCTGGGGAGGATTTGGGGGGTGAGTGGCAGGAATTCGTGGGGGGGATCTGGCTGGGCGTGGGGGAGGGGTGCGGGGCTGTGGGGAGGTCAGATTGAGCCTCGGGGATGACAAGGGTGGACCTTGGGGAAGGGGGGGTGTTGGGACTCAGGGGGGATGGGTGGGTCAGGCCTCGGGACGCGGGTGTGAAGTCGGGGCTGTGATGAGTGGGGGTCCAGTCAGGTCTCGGTGTTGTCAGGCTTCAGGGGTGGGGGTGAGTTGTCGATCGAGCCTCTGTGGGGAGTGGGGTGTGGGTGCGGTGTGTTCGTGTGGTGTTGAGTCTCAAGAGTGTCGCTTGGGTCCTCAGGTGAGCAGTGAGAGTCCGGAGTCGGACTTTGCGAGGTGACCTTAGCGCAGAATAAGATTCCAGAGACAGGCAGGCAAAACGGTTGTAGAGTTCCATGGGGGTCCTGCGGTGTGGGGTAAGACCCGTGGGGTTTCCAGCGTGGTAGACGTGGTTTTAATTCATCTAACGTTTTACTAACTATTGAGGTAATCGAGTGGGAAACATCCCAAAGACTGTTCAAACCCAACGCTGTTCAAAGCCAACGCTGCTCACACCCAACGCTGCTCACACCCAGCACTGCTCACACCCAGCACTGCTCACACCCAACACTGCTCACACCCAACGTTGCTCACACCCAACGCTGCTCACACCCAACGCTGCTCACACACAACGCTGCTCACACCCAACAGTGCTCACACCCAACGCTGCTCACACCCAACGCTGCTCACACACAACGCTGCTCACACCCAGCACTGCTCACACCCAACGTTGCTCACACCCAGCACTGCTCAATACTCCCATCACCTGTTGAGAACCCTCCTCACCACCCCAACACCAGAGGACCTGACCCATGTTCAGGTATTCAGGGCGACGGTAATATACAGGGTTTAGACCAAAAATAATTTAAAAACATGTACAATTGTTAAATGGGTCCTCCCTGGAGGGAAGTCCAGGGGCTGCTGGATCTGGTCTCCATGTTCTCAATTCTACCCTGGTTTCAATAAGCAAACCCCTCGGGCTGTTACTGGGAGACTGCGTACATTCAGCTGTTGACACCCCCACGTGGCTGTGGGTGGAAATGCTAACTTCAGGATGATGACAACCTGATACAAGTGAAAGTGACTGTTCTTGACATCAAGGCAGCATTTGTCAGTTTGTGGCATCAAGGAACATTTGTGCCACATAACTGCCAGGCAATTTCCATCTACAACAAGAGAGAATAAAACCATCTCCCATTAACATTCAATGACATTGCCATCACTGAATCCATACTTTCATCATACTGTTGGCTACCACTGAACAAAAAGTGAACTGGGCCAGCCATATAAATACTGTGGCTGGATGAACTGGTCAGAGGTGAGGATCCCTATGGCGTGTAACTCACCTTCTGAATCTCCAAAGCCTACCCACCATCTATAAGGCACAAGTCAGGAGTGTGATGGAATGTGTGAGTGCAGCTAAAAAATACTCATTAACCTTGACACCATCCAGGACAAAGCATCCCGCTTGGTTGGCACCCCATGCACGATCTTAAACATTCACCCACTTCACCACTGATTCACACAGGTAGGAGAGCCATATTTGAGATGCACTGCAGAAATTCCCCAAGGCTCCTTAGACAGCACCTTCTAATCTCATGACTGTTGCCATCTAGAAGGACAAGGGCAGCAGCCACCTGTGAAAACCACCACCAGGAAGTTTCCCTCAAGCCACTCACCATCCTGACTTGGAAAGATATTCTGGTTCCTACAGTGTCATTGGGCCATAACCCTTAAATTCCTTTTGTAACAACAATGTGGGATGTACCGACACCGCATGGACCTCAAAGGTTAAGTAAGATGGCTCACCACCACCTTCACAATGCCAATTAGGGATGGGAAATAACCGCAGCACAGACAATAATCCTCACACCCCTTGAGGGAATAAAAGAATGGCCATTAAAAGTGGCTTTGCAAATTGAAATTGGATCCCTGCCTCCTTTTAGTGAGGGGGATGTTTAAAACCATTCGTACCATTGGTAGAATTGCCCAATGGTGTAATATGGCCAGGGAGCTGATCTGCCACATCTTCCACCATTTATTGCTGCTCACCATTCCCCACCATGCCTTATTTATGATATGTACAGGCCACTAAAATTATCTCCCTTAAACAGATCAGCACAAAATAATATCTTGTAAAGCACCAGTGTAAATGTCCAGTTTTTGCACTATATGCCTCTCCTTATGGAACCTATAATCCCAAAAGTTTCATTAAGGTCTTCTCTAACCTGAACTGCCACCTATTGGGCTTTGTACAGCAATGCCCCAATGCCTTTCTGATTTTGCATCCCAGAGAAATCTGAACTATTTGTATCGCCTCTCCTCCTCTGTCCTCACAAAATGCCATACCTCATCCATCTGCTATTCCAATAATGTATTGGGAAGATGCACTCCATTAGTTCACATCAATTAACTTCTATCAGAATTAGCATTGTTTAGAGATGCAACTTTTTTTAAACCATGCAGTGAAAGGAGGGAGGGGACAATTGTGATCAACCTTGAGAGCAACAATTTCATCAAGATCATTTCATCATTTAAACACTCCTGCTTTCCATTCAATCACAAAACATTCTGTTTCTTATTTCAGCTCCAATTACTTCAGTAGATCACTGAATACAGCAACATATTGAAAAATCTCAATGAATCTCAACAGAACCGGTAAAATTGTTGCCACCTCATGAATAATTTTCCCATTTATCTTCTTTTCTCACAGTTAACTTAGTGACGATTGCGATCCTGTCCAGGGGTAAATGTGGTCTCTCGAAATGTGTCACGCGGTACTTAGTCGCCATGGCAACGGGGGATCTACTGGTCGTTATCCTTGATCTGATATTGAGACACATTCCCATTGTTTATGATGATCAGTTTCTTTTCCTGAGATCCATCCCTGTGTGTAATATCCACGCCGTCCTGCTTTTTTCAGCCACTGACTGTTCTGTTTGGTTCACTGTCACTTTCACCTACGATCGATATGTTGCCATTTGTTTCCAGAAGCTGAAAAGTAAATATTGCACTGAGAAAACAGCGGCTGTGGTTTTGGGAACAGTGACTCTACTGAGCTGCTTAAAAAACATTACCTGGTATTTTATATTAACAGCCTGGTATTCCCTGGATAACGTCCCCTGGTTTTGCTATGCGACAGAGGAAGCTGTGCAGTCTACAGCCTGGGTATCAATCGAGTTCCTCCATCACATTCTGACCCCCTGTGTCCCATTTGTACTGATTCTGCTGCTCAATGTTCTCATCGTCAGATACATTTTAGTGAGAAGCAGAGTCCGCAGGAGACTCCAGGCTCACGGCAGTGGGGAGAGTCCCAGAGACTCAGAGATGGAGAGTCGAAGGAAATCCATCACTTTACTGTTTGTTATCTCAGCAAATTTCGTCTTGCTTTGGGCTACGCTTATGGTTTATTCTATATGGAGACGGATGTCATTTTTGGGGCAAGAAATTATATATGCGGATTGGTATGTAGTGGAATTGGGCTTCATGCTGCAGCTCCTGAGTTGCTGCACAAACACCTGTATTTATGCCGTCACCCAGACTAAGTTCAGAGAGCAATTGAAAAATATGCTGAAATATCCCTTTACTTCAATTGTTTAATTGGCTCAGCAGTGAAGAAATCTGTGAACTTTGCTCCTCACCTAATATTTAATGTCTCTATTCAGCTCCCATCGTCACAAATTACTCTGCATCTAAGGGCGCGAATCTTGAAGGTGGTGTCGCCTGCCCAATGCCAGGGCTCAGGACCTCTGCTTGGGGCTGGAGAGGGACCTGCATTTGATGGGGGGCGGGGGGAGCTTCAAGCTGTTGTGATTCACCTGGTTAGCAATGACATGCCTATGACCAAGTAAGGAATCAGCTCAGGGATTAGGACCAGCTAGGGTCATTTAAGAAGCAGAGCATCAAAGGTAACAACCTCTGGACGATTACCTGAGCCATGCACTAATTAGGATAAAGTGAATTAGATTCAGCTGATGAATGCATGGCTCGAAGTTTAATGGGGAGGAAATGGGTTGCAACTCATGGGGCACTAGCGCCAATATCATGAGGAGTGCAATCTGCACGTTTGAGATGTCCTCCACCTGAACTGTGCTGGCACAAATTCTCTGTCTATGTGTATAACAAGGCAGCAGAGAGGGGTTTAAACCAAACCGTGGTCAGGAGGGATCATGTGTGAGGTGATGTAGTTCGTCAACATTAAACAATAGAGTAACAGGTCAGGTTAGGGTTTTTGGTAATGGTAACTAGGGCATGGCTGGAAGGAACACAGGGGGCACCAGCAGAAAAGGCCTCAAATTGCAACAGATGGCAAGAAACAGTAGAAATCAGCCTCTGTATCGGAAAGAATTCAGCATTCCTAACATATAAAGGGATGATTAGTTGGCACAGGCATCAATACATCTGTATAACCCATTTCAGAGACAGAGCTCCCTGGTGACCCAGCTTGTGACTTGAATATTGAAGGATATTTGACATTTTGAAAAGACAGGAGTCCAACATAAGGCAGTGGGGTAGCTTTACTAGTTAAATATGTCAGTTGTACAGTAGTGAGAGATGATCTTACTCAAAATCGCAAGATATAGAAGCTGTTCGGCTAGAGCTGATTAATTGCAAAGCTGAGATGCGACTTGTAGGAATAATTTATAGTCCTCCAAACAATAGTTGAATGAGGTGAGAGTGACAGCCCTTGACATCAAGGCAACATTTGATCGAGTGTGGCATCAAGGAGCCCCAGCAAAGCTGGAGTCAATGGGAAGCATGTGGAATTCTCTCCGCTGTTTGGAGTCATACCCAGCAAAAAGGAAGATGGTTGTGGTTGTTGGAGGTCAGTCATCTCAGCTCCAGGACATCACGCAGGAGTTCCTCAGGGTAGTGTCCTCGGCCCAACCATCTTCAGCTGCTTCATCAATGACCTTCCTTCCATCATAAGGTCAGAAGTGGGGATGTTCGCTGATGATTGCACAATGTTCAGCACCATTCACAACTCCTCAGATACTGAAGCAGTCCATGTCCAAATGCAGCAAGACCTGGATAATATCCAGTGTTGGGCTGACAAGTGGATTCAACAGGACCATCTGGATGTGGCGGTAGGGTGGTGGTGGAGGTTGTGGGGTTGGGGGGGGTTGGTGACAGGGGCCCAACTGTATCAACAAGTGGAGGCGGAGGTGTGGGGTTCTAACAGTAAGTGCAGAAGGTGAGTTTGGCAATGCTGATGGCAGCAGGTACAGTTATATAAAAGGAACAGCAGTGGTGGGCAGTGAGGTCCATCTTTAATAGCAGGAGGATGGGGGTCCAACAGTAACTGAAAGGGGCAGATGAGATGGGCCCAACAATGATGGGGACCCCAAATGTAATAGAGCAAATTGGGGCTGTGCAAAAGTATGAGCAGCAGGTGGAGGGTGGGGGTGTGGTGGTGTGGAGTTGCTGTCCAACACAAGGAGGGGGTGTGGGTTGAAATGTAAGAGCAGTAGCTGTAGGTTTGAAAAGTACGAGCAAACACTGGTGGTGGGCACTGGTGGGGAGCTGGTGCATGTCCAACTGTCAGAGCAGAAGGTGGGGTGCATTACCCACAGCACAAGGTGGGGTTTGG
Organism: Carcharodon carcharias; assembly: GCF_017639515.1. Taxonomy (NCBI): domain Eukaryota; kingdom Metazoa; phylum Chordata; class Chondrichthyes; order Lamniformes; family Lamnidae; genus Carcharodon; species Carcharodon carcharias. Next base: position 16,202,746 of record NC_054495.1, read on the forward strand.
TGATGGTGAACGGTAATAGGAGAAGGCCAGGGTTCCAACAATCACATCCACAGGTATGGGGTTCGACGCTAACAATTAAAGTCAAAGTTTGGCAACAAAATGCCTCAGGTCAGTCTCCAAATGCAATAGCTGCAGCTGGGCTGTCCAACGGGCAGAGAAACAGGTCAAGGGATTGAAAGTGTTGTAGGTGTTTCAGGAGTGTAAAGAGATAGAGAGGTGTTGTAGGGGCTGGGGGAGGATACAGAGATAGGGAGGGTTGTAGGGACTGGAGGAGTTTACAGAAATAGGGAGGTGTGTAGGGGCTGGAGGAGGTTACATAGATAGGGAGGGTTGTAGGTGCTGGAGGAGGCTACAGAGATAGGGAGGGTTGTAGGGGCTGGAGGATGTTACAGAGATAAGGATGTTTGTAGAGGCTGGAGGAGGTTACAGAGATAAGGAGGGTTGTAGGGGCTGGAGGAAATAACAGAGATAGGGAGGCTTGTAGGGGCTGGAGGAGGTTATTGAGATAGGGAGGGTTGTAGGGGCTGGAGGATGTTACAGAGATTGGGGGGAATGTTGAGGCTGGACGAGGTTACTGAGATAGGGAGTGTTGTAGAGGCCGGAGGATGTTGCAGAAATATGGAGGATTGTAGTGGTTGGAAGGAGTCACAGAGATTGGGAGGGTTGTGGAGGCTGGAGGAGGTTGCAAAGCAATCGAGAGTTTGAAAGGGTTGACGACATTACTGAGATATGGACTGTTTGAGAGGGTGTGGAGGTGGTTACAGCATTTGAGAGACTATCTGGGCTGGATATATTGATGTAGATAGGAAGGTTTTCAGGCGCTGGAAGAAGCTTCAAATATATAGGAGACTCCAGGGCTGCAGGAGTTTACCGAGTTAGAGAAGTAATTAATTATTATCCATTCAAGTGTTGGGCCAGTATTAATTGTGCATCCCTATTTGCCCCTTGAGAATTTGCCCCTAGCGACAGTGAAGGAACAGGATGGTGAGTGACTTGGAGCAGACATTCCAAGCGGTGGTGTTCCCAAACATCAGCTGTCCTTGGCCTTTTAGATGGTAGCGATCGTGGGTTTGGAAAGTGCTGTCTAAGGAGCCTTGGTGAGTTCCCGCAGTGCATCTTGTAGATGGTACACACACTGCTGCTACTGTGCGTCGGTGGTGGAGGGTGTTAATGTTTGTGGATGGGGAGCCAATCAAGCGGGGCTGCTTTGTCCTGGATGGTATTGAGCTTCTTGAGTATTGTGGGAGCTGCACTCTTCCAGGTAAGTGGGGTGTATTCCATCACACTCCTGACTTGTGCCTTGTAGATGGTAGACATGCTTTGGGGAATCAGGGGGTGAGTTACACGTCTCACGATTCCTAGCCTCTGATTTGTCCTTGTAGTCACAGTATCTATATGGGCAATCCAGTCCATGTTTTAAAAAGCACCATCTTTGGCACTTGTTTGACCGATCAGGCCCGGGTTGTGCTTTCTATCCAGCGGAAACAAACAGAAATGTGCGTGTGGTGCTGGAGACACAGAGAATGGGCTGAAATATCCTGGGGAATGGTCCTCAAGTACAATTCGCCCAAAGAGATTCCCAATTATACATATCTGGACTTCTCCCCAGTCCTCCCCTCTGCCCAGACTTATGGGTCCAGGTCTTTACTCCACTTCCCTGTAGCTGCCCTTGTTCTGAGCACCTGAATAAATTCAGAGCAGGCAGCAATAAACAAATTTACTTTTCTGCTGTTTTCTGGGGTTTATTTTATAGCCGAGTCCTCGGTTGTGAGCGTGCGCTGTGAGGGCCAATACATTTCAGCAGCTTAATGACAAGAGGAGATGTTTAAAATGATTTGCAAAGTAGATTCACAATACAGAGGAAAACATGTTCACTAAAAGAATATTTTAAAAAGTTACTATTCTACTGCAACTAAACATGAGATTGTGGCTGTAAATGAAAACATTGCATCCCTCTTCAGGAAAATCTCTATTCTCACAGTCCTTATTGCAAAGCGATGATGTTTGTCTAAATCCATAACATCAGCTGGGTTAAAGTCTGCTCACTTCCATCACCATCCAAGTTGAGGGCAGATCTCCTGCGCATTTGCAGTTCTGTTTTAATTGATGTTCACTCTCAGGCTGCATCTCCCATTCACATTGGCGAATTTGATGTCTGTGTACACAATTTCTTCATCCTGCATGGGGTTCATCAATTCCCCACCGTGACTGTGAACATTTCTCTGTGAAGGAACAGCATCATTGTTTGCTGTAAGGTTAGCGTGGGCCTGAAGTGCGAACGGTGGTCAGTGTGCTGTGTGTACCAGAAACACTATTGTACCCCGGGTGAGCTTTCCCAGGTCCCTGCTCCATCAGATGAGTGGCTGTGGGTTTTAGCGGATAGGAAATATAAACATATTATGACCAGTCGAGACAAAATGAGAATATTGCAGGTTGGGATACATTTGAAAACTCTTGTTTTAGATGGATTTAATGATATAATTCTGCTCAGTGTGATTCTATGATTATTAAAAGACAAGGGCTGTGACCAGTCAGCCTGACGTCGGTAGTGGGGAAGATTCTAGAGTCCATTATAAAAGATGTAATAGCTGAGCACTTGGCATGCAGTGGCAGAATTGGGCAGAGTCAACATGGATTTACGAAAGAGGAATCATGCTTGAGAATTATACTGGAATTTTTGAGAATGTAAGTATTATATTTGATGAGGGGGAGCCAGTGGATGTGGTTTATTTGAACTTTCAGAAACCTTTTGACAAATTCCCAAATAAGTGATTAGCGTGTAAAATTAAAGGGCATGGGATTGGGGGTAGTGTGTTGACATACCAAACAGTTTGGTGGACTGGAAATAATGAATATGATTAAACGGGTCTTTTTCTGAATGGCAGACAGTGACTAGTGGGGTACCGCAGGGATCGGTGCTGGGACCCCAGCTATTCACAATATATATTAATGATTTAGATGAGTGAACTAAATGTAATATCTCCAAATTTGCAGATGACACAAAGCTGGGTGGGAGGGTGAGCTGTGAGGAGGATGCAGAGATGCTTCAGTGTGATTTGGACAAGCTGAGTGAGCGGGCAAATGCATGGCAGATGCAGTATAATGTGGATAAATGTGAGGTTATCCAATTAGGTAGCAAAAACAGGAAGGCAGGTTATTATCTGAATGGCTATAAATTGAGAGAGGGGAATGTGCAACGAGGCCTGGGTGTCCTTGTATATCAGTCGCTGAAGGTAAGCATGCAGTTGCAGCAGGCACTAAAGAAGGCAAATTTTATGTTAACCTTCATAGTGAGAGGATTCGAGTACAGGAGCAGGGATGTCTTGCTGCAATTATACAGGGCCTTGGTGAGACCAGATCTGGAATATTGTGTGAAGTTTTGGTCTCCTTATCTGAGGAAGGATGTTCTTGCTATGGAGGGAGTGCAGCAAAGGTTTACCTGACTAATTCCTGGGATGGTGGGACTGACATATTGGGATAGATTGATTTGGTTAGGATTATATTTGCTGGAGTTCAGAAGAATGAGGGGTGATCCCATTGAAACCTATAAAATTCTAACAGGACTAGACAGGGTAGATGCAGGAAGGATGTTCCCGATGGTGGGGGGAGTCCAGAACCAGGGGTCACAGACTGAGGATATGGGGTAGACCATTTAGGACTGAGATGAGTGGAAATCTCTTCACCCAGAGAGAGGTGAGCCTGTGGAATTCATCACCACAGAAAGTAGTCGAGTACAAAACATTGTATGTTTTCAAGAAGGAGTTAGATATAGCTCTTGTGGCGAAAGGGATCAAAGGATATGGGGAGGAAGCGGGAGCAGGTTATTGAGTTGGATGATCAGCCATGATCATGATGAATGGCGGAGCAGACTCGAAGGGCTGAATGTCCTCCTCCTGCTCCTAGTTTCTATGTTTCCATGTCAAAGGAGGCTTGGACTGTTGCTGCAGTTCATCTTGAAAGCCCAACATTTAGTCTCCGTCGCCTGTTACGTGTCGACTGGCTTTGCTCTTTCCACATTGTTTGTGAAAGCAGCCAACCTGATTGTCCTGGGGAGTTTCTGCACCTGACCTGAAAGATATGGGCCTGGCCTTTTCTCTATTCAGGAGAGGGATTGCATTTTGCCCTTGTAGCCCTCCATTGGAGTGATCAGGTTAGTCCTCACCTCAATCTTCCACTTGTACCTGATAATGGAGATCAACAAAGTCCCCAGAGTATCACCAATATTAGCCAAACTGCTCTGTAGTTCCAGGGTTTATTCATCTTTCCTTTTGTATGCTGGGTGTAACAAATACAACCCTCCAATCCCGTGACACCACTCCCAGCTCCGAGGAGGTTCGATTATGGCCAGTACCTCTGCCATTTCCACCATTCCTGCTGTTTGCAACCCTCATGCATTCCATCCAGACCTTGTAAATTCTCTAGCTTATTGTTGTACATAAGTGTTGGATCAATGGGGTTAACTGAACCTGTTTGTTCAGTCACTATAATTAATGCCACTCTACATATAGCATAACTGTGTCTCTGGAGGGTTTTCCATTCTATTAAAAGGGGCTCCATTCAACTTGTTATTCCATAGTGTCAGTGGGAGCATCACCTCCAAGACTGACAGTGATCAGCAGCTGCAAGGAGAGGGAAAGGAGAGATCAACATCTGAGAACAATGGATTAGAATGTTACAACAATGGATCAGAACCTGCAGACAATGGATTGAAATGTTACAACAATGGATTGGATCATTACGACAATGGATTGGAACATTACAACAATAGATTGGAACATTACAACTATGGACAGGGGTTTAACTGCTTGGTTTGACCGCCTTATTGGACAACATTTCTGGACATGGCAGTTCTATTATGCACTTCAGTTGATTCAATTCTTTTACTATCCCATCCTTGCTATTATTGGTGTCCCTGGTAAGATACTATATCCAATTATTAGTCCGATAAGCCATTTTTCATTATTACTATTCTCATCCTTTACTCTGCCCTCCTGGTTTCTGCAGTTGTTCTTGGAAGTAGTTGTATCCAGTAAGGCGAAGCATGGAGAGAAGTATACACTGGAGAAATGCTTAGTCACTGTCTAGTTGGGAACTGGTTTCAGGCCGTAAGTTCTGTTATGTTTTTTTTAAACACTCTCTCGTTTAAATTTAGATTAACAGTCAAACTCTGACAGCAAACTTCCAACCTTCAAGGAAGTCAAATAGCCTTAATAAACAGAGAGACACAAGGCAGTGGCAGTTATCTGTCAATTTGCCTTAGGTAGTTGGATCAATAGGCATTAATTACTCCAACAGGAAGCTAAGCTAATTAGTGATTCATTGGAGGCTCTATATAAACAGGCATTTTTTTAAACTGCATAGAGGAAGGGGATGCACAGACATGGGACTGCATTGGAATGAGGTGTAGACAGTGCAAAGTTGGGAATTTGGTAGGGAATGGTGGCAGAGAAGTAAACAATTGCTTCTGCTGACGTTGACATGTTTCCAGGATGGTATGTTGCCTCCTGAGTGCCAAGGTCAAGGATGTCAATGAACAGCTACAGGGAATTCTGAAGGGGGAGGGGAAGCAGCCAAAAGTCGTGGTCCATGTTGGCACCAATTACATAGAACGAAAGTGAAGTTAGGTCCTGTAAGCAGACTTTAGGGAGTCAGGTAGGCAATTGAAAAGCAGGATTTCAAAGGTACTAATCTCCAGATTACTCCCGGTGCCACGAAGTGAGTATAGGAACGGAAGGATAGAGCAGATGAATACTTGGCTGGGGAGATGGTTCAGGATGGAGGGCTTTAGATTTATGGGACATTGGGACTGTTTCTGGGGGAGCTGGAACCTCTACTAGTTTGTCGGTTTACATCTGAACAAGAACAGGACCAGCACCCTCACAGGGAGGTTTGCTAATGCTCCAGGGGTGGATTTAAACTAAATTGGCTGGGGGAGGTAGGGGAGTGGGATCCTGAAAAGTAGTTCGGAGGAGAGAGATTGAGATGGAATTAGAAGCTAAAACTCCAGTAAATGGGCTTGGAATTGAGAGGAAACAGATTAAATAAGAAAGAAGTGAGTTTAGCAAGGCTGAATGGAATATATTTTAATGCATAGAGCCATAGGAATAAGACGGACAAGCTGAGGGCACAGATAGGCACGTGGGAGTTTGATATCAGAGCTATGACCGAGACTTGGCTAAAAGAAGGGCAGGATTGGCAGCTCAACATTCCTGGTTATAGGATATTTAGACGACATAGAGAGGGGAATAGAAGAGGAGGGGGACGCAATATTAATCAAGGAATCGATTATAGCAGTGAGGAGGGATGATAGCTTGGAAGGATCCTCAGATGAAGCCATATGGGTAGAAGTAAAAGACATAAAAGGGACAAACATGCTGTTGGGTGTGTACTATAGGCCCCCAAACACTCAGGGAGAGATAGAGGAAATATGAACTCTGATAATTTTCATGTGCAAGATATGAAGGGAACAAAATTCTTAAGTTGCATCAAGGAGAACTTTTTTAGGCAGTGATAGAAAGCCCAACAAGGGAGGGGACAGCTCATGCGGAAATAGCCTGGAGAGCTGGAAGGTGTATCAGCTGGGGAGCAGCTTTGAGATAGTGACTGTAACTCAGTTAGATTTGGGATAGTTCTGGAAAAGGATACTTTTGGGCCGGGAATAAAAGTTTTAAACTAGGGAAATGCTAATTTTACTAAGGTGAGATACGATTTGGTCCAAGTGGACTGGAAGCAGCTCTTTGCAGATAAAACTGTGTCAGAGAAGTGGGAGGCATTCAAGGAGGGAATAGTGAGAATACAGGGAAAATACATTCCTGTAAAGACAAAGGAGATTTGGGGAGGGGGGTGGGGGGGTTGTTGTGTGTTGGTGGGGAGATCAAGCCTGGAGAACCCTGGATGCCAATCACATAAAGGTTAGCATTAAGAGAAACAGAAAGCTTAGGACAAATACCGAGGGCTCAATACAGGGGAGGCCATAGAGGAGAGTAAAATGTGCAGGGGGAACTTAAGAAGGAAATTTAGGAAAGCTAAGAGAGTGCATGAGAAAACATTGCTGGGTAGAATAAAGAAAAAAAAACAAAGGTGATTTTTAAATATATAAAGTGCAAGAGAATAACTAGGGAAAGAGTTGTGCCAATTCGGGGCCATAAGGTAATGTGCGTGTAGACACGGACGGTATGGATACAGACCTCCATGAATACTTGGTGTCGGTCTTCACAATGAAAAAGGACGACGCAGGTTTAGACATCAGGGTGCAGGACCGTGAAATTTAGAGGAAATTAACACGGAAAGAGAGGAGGCACTAATGGGTTCAGCGGCCTTAAAAGTGGCTAAATCTGCAGGCCCAGATGAGATGTACACCAGGGTGTTGAGAGAAGCAAGAAAAGGGATATCAGGGACGCTGGCAGTAATTTTCAAATCCTCTCTGGCCACACGTGAGGTGCCAGAGGACTGGAGCACTGCTAACCATGTCCCATTTTTTAAAAAAGAGAGGATGAGTTAGACCAGGAAATTAACAGGCCGGTCAGTCTAACCTCGATAGTGTGGAAGTTCCTAGAAAGAATTCTGAGGGAGGGAATATATCTGCACGTGCAGAGACCCAGATTACTCAGGGATATTCAGTGTGGATTTGTTGAGGGAAGGTCGTGTTTGACAAATTAGAATGAATTTTCTGAGGAGGTAACCAGCAGTGTTGATGAGGGGTTATGTATTTGATGTGGTCTACATGGGCTGTAGCAAGGCTTTTGATAAGGTTCCTCATTGTAGACTGGTCAGGAAATTAAGAGCCCAATGGATCCAAGGCAAAGTGGCATGTCGGATCCAAAATTGGCTGAGAGGCTGAAAGCAGAAGGCGATGATAGAGGGATGTCTCTGTAAATGGAAGTCTGTTTCCAGAGGGGTTCTGCAGGGTTCAGTGCCGGGCCATTGCTGTTTGTGGTATACATAAAGGATTTGGAGCAGTGAGAGTCCGGAGTCGGACCTTGCGAGGTGACCTTGGCAGAGAATAAGATTCCAGGGACAGGCAGGCAAACCGTTCTAGAGTTCCATGGGGGTCCAGCGGTGTGGGGTAAGTCCCGTGGGGGTTCCAGCGTGGTAGACGTGGTTTTAATTCTTCTAACGTTTTACTAACTATTGAGGTAATCGAGTGGGAAACATCGGAAGTTTGAGGTTTAAATCACATTGTCGGATGCGGCACAGCGTAGGGCAATTGTCCAAGGGAAGTTCGCATTTCCCAGGAAATTGCTGTGCCTTCCTTACCTGGGGACATCCCAAGGGGGAGTGGGCACAGAACGCCAGTGCATCATTCGGATACCCTATTCCCCCTTCCCCCCCTGCGACCTGGGTACACTGACCTGGAGCTCGGTAGTTACAGCCCCATGTTTTGCGATGAGAGTAATTATGCCATTCGGTGGAGTATTAAACAATAAATTATTGGAGCCTTTACCAAAGGAAATCCACTAATTGTGGGGACTTTAATCATGATACAGACCAGCGAAATCAATTTGGCAAGAGTGGTCCAGAAGATGAGTTTGTGTATGTTCTATGATAGTTGTTTGAACAATTTGTTGAGGAACCAACTCGGGCTAAACCTATCTTAAATCTATTATTGTGCAACGTATCAGGGTGAATTAGCGATATCATAAATGATCCACTGGGAAATAGTGATCATAACACCACTGAATTCCATGCAACAATTAGAAGTGACATTTTGAAAACACAAACAAGAATTTTTAACAAAGTTGCTCACTCTGCAAATCTGCTCATCCCCACGACACTGTCCTTCTGAAACTGTTCACTACAAAGACTGCTCACACCCAACGATGCTCACACCCAATGCTGCTCACAGCCAATGCTGCTCACACCCAACACTGCTCACACCCAACACTGCTCACACCCAATGCTGCTCATGCCTAATGCTGCCCTCACCCAACGCTGCTCACACCCACGCTGCTCACACCCACCGCTGCTCACACCCAACGCTGCTCACGCCCAACGCTGCTCACACCCAATGCTGCTCATGCCTAACGCTGCCCTCACCCAACGCTGCTCACACCCACGCTGCTCACACCCACCGCTGCTCACACCCAACGCTGCTCACGCCCAACTCTGCTCACCCCCAACGCTGCTTACACCCAACGCTGCTCAAACCCACCTCTGCTCACACCCAACGTTGGTCACACCCAACACTGCTTAATACTCCCATCACCTGTTGAGAACCCTCCTCACCACCCCAACACCAGAGGACCAGACCGATGTTCAGGCATTAAGGGCCACTGTAATATTCTGGGTTTAGACCAAAAATAATTTTAAAACATGTACAAGTGTTAAATGGGTCGTCCCTGGAGGGAAGTCCAGGGCCTGCTGGATGTGGTCTCCATGTTCTCAACGCTACCCTGGTTTCAATAAGCAAACCCCTCGGGCTGTTACTGGGAGGCTGCCTACATTCTGCTGTTGACACCCCCACGTGGCTGTGGGTGGAAATGCTAACTTCAGGATGATGACAGCCTGATACAAGTGAAAGTGACTGTTCTTGACATCAAGGCAGCATTTGTCAGTTTGTGGCAACAAGGAACATTTGTGCCACATAACTGCCAGGCAATTTCCATCTACAACAAGAGAGAATAAAACCATCTCCCATTAACATTCAATGACATTGCCATCACTGAATCCATACTATCATCATACTGTTGGTTACCACTGAACAAACAGTGAACTGGGCCAGCCATATAAATACTGTGGCTGGATGAACTGGTCAGAGGTGAGGATCCCTATGGCGTGTAACTCACCTTCTGAATCTCCAAAGCCTACCCACCATCTATAAGGCACAAGTCAGCAATGTGATGGAATGTGTGAGTGCAGCTAAAAAATACTCATTAACCTTGACACCATCCAGGACAAAGCATCCCGCTTGGTTGGCACCCCATGCACGATCTTAAACATTCACCCCCTTGGCCACTGATTCACAGAGGTAGTAGAGCCATATCTGAGATGCAAAGCAGAAATTCCCCAAGGCTCCTTAGACAGCACCTTCTAATCTCATGACTGTTGCCATCTAGAAGGACAAGGGCAGCAGCCACCTGTGAAAACCACCACCGGGAAGTTTCCCTCAAGCCACTCACCATCCTGACTTGGAAAGATATTGTGGTTTCTTCAGTGTCATTGGGCCATAACCCTTAAATTCCTTTTGTAACAGCAATGTGGTCTGTACCGACACCACATGGAGCTCAACGGTTAAGTAAGATGGCTCACCACCACCTTCACAATGGCAATCAGGGATGGGAAATAACCTCAGCACAGACAATAATCCTCACACCCCTTGAGGGAATAAAAGAAAGGGCATTAAAAGTAGCTTTGCAAATTGAAATTGGATCCCTGCCTCCTTTTAGCGAGGGGATGTCTAAAACCATTTGTACCATTGGTAGAATTGCCCAATGGTGTAATATGGCCAGGGAGCTGATCTGCCACATCTTCCACCATTTATTGCTGCTCACCCTTCCCCACCATGCCTTATTTATGATATGTACAGGCCACTAAAATTATCTCCCTTAATACAGATCTGCACAAAATAATATTTTGTATAGCACCAGTGTAAATGTCTAGTTTTTGCACTATATGCCTCTCCTTATGGAACCCATAGTCCCAAAAGTTTCATTAAGGTCTTCTCTAACCTGAACTGCCACCTATTGGGCTTTGTACAGAAATGCCCCAATGCCTTTCTGATTTTGCATCCCAGAGAAATCTGAACTATTTTTATCGCCTCTCCTCCTCTGTTCTCACAAAATGCCATACCTCAACCATCTTCTATTCCAATAATGTATTGGGAAGATGCACTCCATTAGTTCACATCAATTATCTTCTATCAGAATTAGGAGTATTTAGAGATGCAACTTTTTATAAACCATGCAGTGAAAGGAGGGAGGGGACAATTGTGATCAACCTTGAGCGCAACAATTTCATCATCATCCTTTCATCATTTAAACACTCCTGCTTTCCATTTAATCACAAAACATTCTGTTTTCATTTCAGCTCCAATTACTTCAGTAGATCACTGCATACAGCAACATATTGAAAAATCTGAATGAATCTCAACTGAACCGGTAACTTTGTTGCCAGCCTCATGAATAATTTTCCCATTTATCTTCTTTTCTCACAGTTAACTTAGTGACGATTGCGATCCTGTCCAGGGGCAAAAGTGGTCTCTCGAAATGTGTCACGCGGTACTTGGTCGCCATGGCAATGGGGGATCTACTGGTCGTTATCCTTGATCTGATATTGAGACACATTCCCATTGTTTATGATGATCAGTTTCTTTTCCTGAGTTACATCCCTGTGTGTAATATCCACGCCGTCCTGCTTTTTTCAGCCACTGACTGTTCTGTTTGGTTCACCGTCACTTTCACCTTCGATCGATATGTTGCCATTTGTTTCCAGAAGCTGAAAAGTAAATATTGCACTGAGAAAACAGCGGCTGTGGTTTTGGGAACAGTGACTGTACTGAGCTGCTTAAAAAACATTATCTGGTATTTTATATTAACAGCCTGGTATTCCCTGGATAACGTCCCCTGGTTTTGCTATGCGACAGAGGAAGCTGTGCAGTCTACAGCCTGGATATCAATCGAGTTCCTCCATCACATTCTGACCCCCTGTGTCCCATTTGTACTGATTCTGCTGCTCAATGTTCTCATCGTCAGATACATTTTAGTGAGAGGCAGATTCCGCAGGAGACTCTGGGCTCACGACAGTGGGGAGAGTCCCAGAGACCCAGAGATGGAGAGTCGAATGAGATCCATCACTTTACTGTTTGTTATCTCAGCAAATTCCGTCTTGCTTTGGCTACGCTTATGGTTTATTCTATATGGAGACGGATGTCATTTTTGGGGCAAGAATTTATATATCCGGATTGGTTTGTGGTGGAATTGGGCTTCCAGCTGCAGCTCCTGAGTTGCTGCACAAACACCTGTATTTATGCCGTCACCCAGACTAAGTTCAGAGAGCAATTGAAAAATATGCTGAAATATCCCTTTACTTCAATTGTTTAATTGGCTCAGCAGTGAAGAAATCTGTGAACTTTGCTCCTTGCCTAATATTTAATGTCTCTATTCAGCTCCTATCGTCACAAATTACTCTGCATCTAAGGGCGAGAATCTTGAAGGTGGTGTCGCCTGCCCAATGCCAGGGCTCAGGACCTCTGCTTGGGGCTGGAGAGGGACCTGCATTTGATGGGGGGCGGGGGGAGCTTCAAGCTGTTGTGATTCACCTGGTTAGCAATGACATGCCTATGACCAAGTAAGGAATCAGCTCAGGGATTAGGACCAGCTAGTGTCATTTAAGAAGCAGAGCCTCAAAGGTAACAACCTCTGGACGATAACCTGAGCCATGCACTAATTAGGATAAAGCGAATTAGATTCAGGTGATGAATGCATGGCTCGAAGTTTAATGGGGATGAAATGCGTTGCAACTCATGGGGCACTAGCGCCAATATCGGGAGGTGAGCAATCTGCACTGTTGAGATGTCCTCCACCTGAACTGTGCTGGCACAAATTCTCTGTCTATGTGGATACAAGGCAGCAGAGAGGGTTTTAAACCAAACCGTGGTCAGGAGGGATCATGTGTGAGGTGATGTAGTTAGTCAAAATTAAACAATAGAGTAACAGGTCAGGTTAGGGTTTTTGGAAATAATAACTAGGGCATGGCTGGAAGGAACACAGGGGGCACCAGCAGAAAAGGCCACAAATTGCAACAGATGGCAAGAAACATTAGAAATCAGTCTCTGTCTCGGAAAGCAATCAGCATTCCTAACATACACATGGATGAATAGTTCTCACAGGCAGCAATACATCTGTACATCCCATTAGAGACATAGTTCCAGGGTGACCCTGTTTGTGACTTGAATATTGAAGGATATTTGACATTTTGAAAAGACAGGAGTCCAACATAAGGCAGTGGGGTAGCTTTACTAGTTAAATATGTCAGTTGTACAGTAGTGAGAGATGATCTTATTCAAAATCGCAAGATATAGAAGCTGTTCGGCTAGAGATGATTAATTGCAAAGCTAAGATGCGACTTGTAGGAGTAATTTATAGTCCTCCAAACAATAGTTGAATGAGGTGAGAGTGACTGCCCTTGCCTCAAGGCAGCATTTGACTGAGTGTGGCATCAAGGAGCCCCAGCAAAGCTGTAGTCAATGGGAATCGGGGGAAATCTCTCCGCTGGTTGGAGTCATACCCAGCACAAAGGAAGATGGTTGTGGTTGTTGGAGGTCAGTCATCTCAATTCCAGGACATCACTGCAGGAGTTCCTCAGGGTAGTGTCCTCGCCCCAACCATCTTCAGCTGCTTCATCACTGACCTTCCTTCCATCATAAGGTCAGAAGTGGGGATGTTCGCTGATGATTGCACAATGTCCAGCACCATTCGCAACTCCTCAGATACTCAAGCAGTCCATGTCCAAATGCAGCAAGACATGGACAATATCCAGGCTTGGGCTGACAAGTGGATTCAACAGGACCATCTGGATGTGGCGGTAGGTTGGTGGTGGAGGTTGTGGGTGTTGGGGGGTTGGTGACGGGGGCCCAACTGTATCAACAGGTTGAGGCGGAGTTGTGGGGTTCTAACAGTAAGTGCAGAAGGTGAGTTTGGCAATGCTGATGGCAGCAGGTACAGTTATATAAAAGGAACAGCAGTGGTGGGCAGTGAGGTCCATCTTTAATAGCAGGAGGATGGGGGTCCAACAGTAACTGAAAGAGGCAGATGAGGTGGGCCCAACAATGGTGGGGACTCCAAATGTAATAGAGCAAATTGGGGCTGTGCAAAAGTAAGAGCAGCAGATTGAGGGTGGGGGTGTGGTGGTGTGGAGTTGCTGTCCAACACAAGGAGGGGTTGTGGGTTGAAATGGAAGAGCAGTAGATGTAGATTTGAAAAGTACGAGCAAACACTGGTGGTGGGCACTGGTGGGGAGCTGGTGTGTGTCCAACAGTCAGAGCAGAAGGTGGGGTGCATTACCCACAGCACAATGTGGGGTGCGGGGATGGTAAACGGTAATAGGAGAAGGTTAGGGTTCCAACAATCACATCCACAGGTATGGGGTTCGACGTTAACAATTAAATTCAGTAGTTTGGCACCAAAATGTGACAGGTCAGTCTCCAAATGCAATAGCAGCAGCTGGGCTGTCCAACGGGCAGAGAAACAGGTCAAGGGATTGAAGTGTGTTGTAGGTGTTGCAGGAGTGCAAAGAGCTAGAGAGGTGTTGTCTTGGCTGGGGGAGAATACAAAGATAGGGAGGGTTGTAGGGGCTGGAGGAGGTTACAGAGATAGGGAGGGGTGTAGGGGCTGGAGGAGATTCCAGACATAGGGAGGGTTGTAGGGGCTGGAGGAGGTTACAGAGATAGGGAGGGTTGTAGGGGCTGGAGGATGTTACAGAGATAGGGAGGTTTGTAGATGCTCGAGGAGGTTACAGAGATAGGGAGGCTTGTAGGGGCTGGATGAGGTTACAGATATTGGGAGGGTTGTGGAGGCTGGAGGAGTTTGCAAAGAAATCGAGAGTTTTAAAGGGTTGACAACATTACTGAGATATTGACTGTTCAAGAGGCTGTGGCGGTGGTTACAGAATTTGAGGGACTAGCCTGGCTGGATATATTGATGTAGATAGGAAGGTTTTCAGGCGCTGGAAGAAGCTGCAAATATATAGGAGACTCCAGGGCTGCAGGAGTTTACCGAGATAGAGAAGTAATTAATGTTTATTCATTCAGGGGTTGGGCCAGTATTTATTGTGCATCCCTATTTGCGCCTTGAGAAGGTGGTGATGAGCTGCCTTCTTGAGCCGCTGCAGTCCCTGTGGTGTATTTACTCCCATAGTGCTGGCAGAAAAGGAGTTCCAATGAATTTGACCTAGCGACTGTGAAAGAACAGTGATAGATTTCCAAGCCAGGATGGTGAGTGACTTGGAGCAGAAATTCCAAGCGGTGATGTTCCCAAACATCAGCTGTCCTTGGCCTTTGAGATGTTAGCGATCGTGGGTTTGGAAGGTGCTGTCTAAGGAGCCTTGTTGAGTTCTCGCAGTGCATCTTGTAGATGGTAAACAAACTGCTGCTACTGTGTGTCGGTGGTGGAGGGAGTGAATGTTTGAATGATGCCAGTCAAGCGGGCTGCTTTGTCCTGGATGGTGTCGAGCTTCTTGAGTGTTGTGGGAGCTGCACTCGTCCAGGTAAGTGGGGAGTATTCCATCACACTCCTGACTTGAGCCTTGTAACTGGTGGACAGGCTTAGGGGAATCAGGGGGTGAGTTACACGTCCCACGATTCCTAGCCTCTGATTTGTCCTTGTAGTCACAGTATCTATATGGACCATCCAGTCCATGTTTTAAAAAGCACCATCTTTGGCACTTGTTTGATCGATCAGTCCCGGGTTGTGCTTTCCAACCAGCGGAAACAAACAGAAAAGTGCGTGTGGTACTGGAGACACAGAAAATGGGCTGAAATATCCTGGGGAATGTGCATCAAATACAATTCGCCCAAAAAGAATCCAAATTATACGTATCTGGACTTCTCCCCAGTCCTCCCCTCTGCCCAGACTTATGGGCCCAGGTCTTTACTCCACTTCCCTGCAGCTGCCCTTGTTCTGAGCACCTGAATAAATTCAGAGCAGGCAGCAATAAACAAAGTTACTTTTCTGCTGTTTTCTGGGGTTTATTTTATAGCCGTGTCCTCGGTTGTGAGTGTGCGCAGTGAGGGACAATACATTTCAGCAGCTTAATGACAAGAGGAGATGTTTAAAATGATTTGCAAAGTAGATTTACAATACAGAGGAAAACATGTTCACTAAAAGAATATTTTAAAAAGTTACTATTCTACTGCAACTAAACATGAGATTGTGGCTGTAAATGAAAACATTGCATCCCCCTTCAGGAAAATCTCTATTCTCACAGTCCTTATTGCAAAGCGATGATGTTTGTCTAACTCCATAACATCAGCTGGGTTAAAGTCTGCTCACTTCCATCACCATCCAAGTTGAGGGTAGATCTCCTGCTCATTTGCAGTTCTGTTTTAATTGATGTTCACTCTCAGGCTGCATCTCCCATTCACATTGGCGAATTTGATATCTGTGTACACAATCTCTTCATCCTGCATGGGCTTCATCAATTCCCCACCATGACTGTGAACATTTCTCTGTGAAGGAACAGCATCATTGTTAGCTGTAGGGTTAGCATGGGCATGAAGTGAGGACGGTGGTCAGTGTGCTGTGTGTACCAGAAACACTATTGTACCCCGGGTGAGCTTTCTCATGTCCCTGCTCCATCCGATGAGTGGCTGTGGGTTATAGAGGATGGGAAACATAAACATATTATGATCAGTCGAGACAAAATGAGAATATTGCAGGTTGGGATACATTTGAAAACTCCTGTTTTAGATGGATTTAATGATATAATTCTGCTCAGTGTGATTCTATGATTATTAAAAGACAAGGGCTGTGACCAGTCAGACTGACGTCGGTAATGGGGAAGATTCTAGAGTCCATTATAAAAGATTTAATAGCTGAGCACTTGGAAAACAGTGGCAGAATCGGACAGAGTCAACATGGATTTACGAAAGAAGAATCATGCTTGAGAATTATACTGGAATTTTTGAGAATGTAAGTATTATATTTGATGAGGGGGAGCCAGTGGATGTGGTATATTTGGACTTTCAGAAGCCTTTTGACAAATTCCCAAATAAGAGATTAGCGTGTAAAGTTAAAGGGCATGGGATTGGGGGTAGTGTATTGACATACAAAACAGATTGGTGGACAGGAAATAATGAATATGATTAAACGGGTCTTTTTCTGAATGGCAGACAGTGACTAGTGGTGTTCAGCAGGGCTCGGTGCTGCGACCCCAGCTATTCACAATATATATTAATGATTTAGATGAGGGAACTAAATGTAATATCTCCAAATTTGCAGATGACACAAAGCTGGGTGGGAGGGTGAGCTGTGAGGAGGATGCAGAGATGCTTCAGTGTGATTTGGACAAGCTGAGTGAGTGGGCAAATGCATGGCAGATGCAGTATAATGTGGATAAATGTGAGATTATCCAATTTTGCAGCAAGAACAGGAAGGCAGGTTATTATCTGAGTGGCTATAAATTGAGAGAGGGGAATGTGCAATGAGGCCTGCGAGTGCTTTTACACCAGTCGCTGAAGGTAAGCATGCAGTTGCAGCAGGCAGTAAAGAAGGTAAATGGTATGTTGGTCTTCATAGTGAGAGAATTCGAGTACAGGAGCAGGGATGTCTTGCTGCAGTTATACAGGGCCTTGGTGAGACCACACCTGGAGTATTGTTTACAGTTTTGGTCTCCTTGTCTGAGGGAGGATGTTCTTGCTATAGAGGGAGTGCAGCGAATGTTTACCCGACTAATTTCTGGGATGGTGGGACTGACATATTGGGATAGATTGATTTGGTTAGGATTATATTTGCTGGAGTTCAGAAGAATGAGGGGGGATCTCATTGAAACCTATAAAATTCTAACAGGACTAGACAGGGTAGATGAAGGAAGTATGTTCCCGATGGTGGGGGAGTCCAGAACGAGGGGTCACAGACTGAGGATATGGGGTAGACCATTTAGGACTGAGATGAGTAGAAATCTCTTCACCCAGAGAGAGGTGAGCCTGTGGAATTCGTTACCACAGAAAGTAGTTGAGGCCAAAACATTGTATGTTTTCAAGAAGGAGTTAGATATAGCTCTTGGGGCGAAAGGGATCAAAGGATATGGGGAGAAAGCGGGAGCAGGTTATTGAGTTGGATGATCAGCCATGAACGTGATGAATGGCGGAGCAGACTTGAAGGGCTGAATGTCCTCCTCCTGCTCCTAGTTTCTATGTTTCTATGTCAAAGGAGGCTTGGACAGTTGCTGCAGTTCATCTTGAAAGCCCAATATTTTGTCTCCGTCACCTGTTACGTGTCGACTGTCTTTGCTATTTCCACATTGTTTGTGATAGCAGCCAACCTGATTGTCCTGGGGAGTTTCTGCACCTGTCCTGAAAGATATGGGGCTGGCCTTTTCACTATTCAGGAGAGGGATTGCATTTTGCCCTTGTAGCCCTCCATTGGAGTGATCAGGTTGGTCCTCACCTCAAACTTCCACTTGTAACTGATAATGGAAATCAACAATGTCCCCAGAGTATCACCAATATTAGCCCAACTGCTCTGTAGTTCCAGGGTTTATTCATCTTTCCTTTTGTATGCTGGGTGTAACAAATACAACCCTCCAATCCCCTGACACAACTCCCTGCTCCGAGGAGGGTCGATTATGGCCAGTACCTCTGCCATTTCCACCATTCCTTCTGTTTGCAACCCGCATGCATTCCATCCAGACCTTGTAAATTCTCTAGCTTATTGTTGTATATAAGTGTTGGATCAAAGGGGTTAACTGAACCTGTTTGTTCAGTCACTATAATTAATGCCACTCTACATATAGCATAACTGTGCCTCTGGAGGGTTTTCCTTTCTATTAATAAGTGGCTCCATTCAACGTGTCCATTCATAGTGTCAGTGGGAGCATCACCTCCAAGACTGACAGTGATCAGCAGCTGCAATGAAAGGGAAAGGAGAGATCAACATCTGAGAACAATGGATTGGAATGTTACAACAATGGATCAGAAGCTGCAGACAATGGATTGGAATGTTACAACAATGGATCAGAACCTGCGAACTATAGACTGGAACAAGAAAACAATAGATTGGATCATTACAACAATAGATTGGAATATTACAACAATAGATTGGAACATTACAACTATGGACAGGGGTTTAACTGCTTCGTTTGACCGCCTTACTAGACAACGTTTCTGGACATGGCAGTTCTATTATGCACTTCGGTTGATTCAATTCTTTTACTATCCCATCCTTGCTATTATTGGTGTCCCTGGTAAGATACTCTATCCAATTATTAGTCCAATAAGCCATTTTTCACTATTACTGTTCTCATCCTTTACTCTGCCCTCCTGCTTTCTGCAGTTGTTCTTGGAAGTAGCTGTATCCAGTAAGGGGATGCATGGAGAGAAGTATACACTGGAGAAATGCTTAGTCACTGTCCAGTTGGGAACTGGTTTCAGGTCGCAAGTTCTGTTATTTTTTTTTTAAACTCTCTCTTATTTAAATTTAGATTAACAGACAGCCTCTGACAGCAAACTTCCAACCTTCAAGTAAGTTAAATAGCCTTAATAAACAGAGAGACACAAGGCAGTGGCAGTTATCTGTCAATTTGCTGTAGGTAGTTGGATCAATAGGCATTAATTACTCCAACATGAAGCTAAGCCATCTAGTGATTCGTTGGAGGCTCTATATAAACAGGCATTTTTTTAAACTGCATAGATTAAGGGGATGCACAGAGATGGGACTTCATTTGAGTGAGGTGTAGACAGTGCAAAGCTGGGAATTTGGTAGGGAATAGTGGTAGAGAAGTAAACAGTCGCTTTTGCTGATATTGACATGTCTCCATGATGGTATGTTGTCTCCCGAGTGCCAAGGCCAAGGATGTCAATGAACAGCTACAGGGAATTCTGAAGGGGGAGGGGAAGCATCCAGAAGTCATGGTCCATGTTGGCACCAATTACATAAAACGAAAGTGAAGTTAGGTCCTGTAAGCAGACTTTCGGGAGTCAGGTAGGCAATTGAAAAGCAGGATTTCAAACGTACTAATCTACAGATTACTCCCGGTGCCACGAAGTGAGTATAGGAACGGAAGGATAGAGCAGATGAATGCATGGCTAGGGAGATGGTTCAGGATGGAGGGCTTTAGATTTATTGTGCATTGGGACTGTTTCTGGGGGAGCTGTTACCTGTACTAGTTGGACGGGTTACATCTGAACAGGAACAGGACCAACATCCTCACAGGGAAGTTTGCTAATGCTCCAGGGGTGGATTTAAACTAAATTGGCGGGAGGAGTTGGTGTTGGGTGGGTGGGATCCTGAAAAGTAGTTCAGAGGAGAGAGGTTGAGATGGAATTAGAAGTTAAAACTCCAGTAAATGGGCTTGGAATTCAGAGGAAACATTGATTTCATAGATTAGATAAGAAAGAAGTGAGTTTAGCAAGGCTGAATGGAATATATTTTAATGCAAGGAGCCTGAGCAATAAGACGGACAAGCTGAGTGCACAGATAGGCAAGTGGAAGTTTGATATCAGAGCTATGACCGAGACTTGGCTAAAAGAAGGGCAGGATTGGCAGCTCAACATTCCTGGTTACAGAATATTCAGACGACACAGGTAGGGGAATAGAAGAGGAGGGGGACACAATATTAATCAAGGAATCGATTATAGCACTGAGGAGGGACGATAGCTTGGAAGGATCATCAGATGAAGCCATATGGGTAGAAGTAAAAGACACAAAAGGGACAAACATGCTGTTGGGTGTGTACTATGCACTCAGGGAGAGATAGAGGAAATATTAACTCTGATAATTTTCATGTGCAAGATATGGAGGGAACAAGATTCTTAAGTTGCATCCAGGAGAACTTTTTTCGGCAGTGATAGAAATCCCAACAAGGGAGGGGACAGTTCAGACGGAAATAGCCTGGAGAGCTGGAAGGTGTATCAGCTGGGGAGCAGCTTTGAAATAGTGACTGTAACTCAGTTAGATTTGGGATAGTTCTGGAAAAGGATACTTTTGGGCCGGGAATAAAAGTTTAAAACTGGGGAAATGCTAATTTTACTAAGATGAGATACGATTTGGTCCAAGTGGACTGGAAGCAGCTCTTTGCAGATAAAACTGTGTTAGAGAAGTGGAAGATATTCAAGGAGGGAATAGTGAGATTACAGGGAAAATACATTCCTGTAAAGACAAAGGAGAGGTGGGGAGGCGGGTGGGGGTGTTGTGGTGTGTTGGTGGGGAGATCAAGCCTGGAGATCGCTGGATGCCAAGTCACATAAAGGTTAGGATCTAGAGACATAGAAAGCTTAGGACAGATACCGAGGGCTCAATACAGGAGAGGACATAGAGGAGAATAATATGTGCAGCCCGATCTTAAGTAGGAAATTTAGGAAAGCTAAGATAGTGCATGAGAAAACATTGCTGGGCAGAATAAAGGAAAAAAAAAAAAAGGTGATTTTTAAATATATAAAGTGCAAGAGAATAACTAGGGAAAGAGTTGTGCCAATTTGGGGCCATAGAGGTAATGTGTGTGTAGAGCAGGACGGTATGGGTAAAGACCTCCATGAATACTTGGTGTCGGTCTTCGCAATGAAAAAGGACGACGCAGGTTTAGACATCAGGGTGCAGGACCGTGAAATTTAGAGGAAATTAACACTGAGAGAGAGGAGGCACTAATGGGTTGAGCGGCCTTAAAAGAGGCTAAATCTGCAGGCACAGATGAGATGTAAACCAGGGTGTTGAGAGAGGCATGAAAAGAGATATCAGGAATGCTGGCAGTAATTTTCAAATCCTCTCTGGCCACACGTGAGGTGCCAGTTGACTGGAGCACTGCTAACAATGTCCCATTTTTAAAAAAAGAGAAGAGATAGACCAGGAAATTAACAGGCCCGTCAGTCTAACCTCGAGAGTGGGGAAGTTACTAGAAAGAATTCTGAGGGAGGGAATACATTCACACGTGCAGAGATCCAGATTAATCAGGTATAGTCAGTGTGGATTTGTTGAGGGAAGGTCGTGTTTGACGAATTAGAATGAATTTTTTGAGGAGGTAACCAGCAGTGTTGATGAGGGGTTATGCATTTGATGTGGTCTACATGGGCTTTAGCAAGGCTTTTGATAAGGTCCCTCATGGTAGACTGGTCAGGAAATTAAGAGCCCAAGTGTTCCAAGGCAAAGTGGCATGTCGGATCCAAATTTGGCTGAGAGGCAGAAAGCAGAAGGCGAAGATAGAGGGATGTCTCTGTAAATGGAAGTCTGTTTCCAAAGGGGTTCTGCAGGGTTCAGTGCCGGGCCATTGCTGTTTGTGGTATAAATAAAGGATTTGGACTTAAATATAGGGGATATAATCAAGAAGTTTGCGGGTGACACGGAAATTGGTAGGTGGTAAATAGTGATGAAGATAGCAGTAAAATGCAGGAGGATATGCAGTGGACTGGTCAGGTGGGCAGAGCAGTGACAAATACAATTCAAACAGTAAAAGTGTGAGGTGATGCACTTGGGGAGGGTTAAGAAGGTAAGGGATTACAGTATAAATGGCAGGCGCCTGGAAATTACTGAGCCTCAGAGGGTCCTGATTGTGCATATCCACAGATCCTGAAGGTAGCAGGGTAGGTGTGTAAGGGGGCTAAGAAGGCGTATGAGATACTTGCCTTTATTAGCTGTGGGATAGAATACAAGAGCAGGGTGGTTGTGCTGGAGCTGTATAAAACACTGGTTAGGACACAACTGGAGTACTGTGTGCAGTTGTGGTCACTGCATTATAGGGAAGATGTGATTGTAGTGGAGGGGGTGCAGAGGAGATTCACCAGGATGCTGCCTGGGGTGGAGGGTCTGAGCTGGGTTTGTTTTCCTTGGAGCAGGGATGGTTGAGAGGGGATCTGATAGAGGTGTATCAGATTATGAGGGTCAGAGAAAGGTTGAATAGGAAGTTATTTTTTCCTCCTTTAGTAGAGGGGTCAGTAACCAGGGGGCATAGATTTAAGGTAAGAGGTAGAAGGATAAGCGGGGAGTTGAGGAGAAGCTTTTTCACCCAGAGGGTGCTGGGACTCTGGAACTCACTGCCTGAAAGGGTGCATGAGTCAGAATCTTTCGTAACATTTAAGAACTATTTAAATATTTGCTTGCATCACCGTAGCCTCCAGGGTTATGGACACAGCGATGGAAAATGAGATTAGTGCACTCAGACATTTGTTGACCGGCGCAGACACGATGGGCTGAATGGCCTCCTCAGGTACTGTAAATGTCTATGAGTCAATGGTTCAGATGGGAATTTGGTGCAGATGTGCGATGAGCTGCTCCTTTTATCTAATTGTATTCAGCCTCCATCAGTTTCTGAATGTTCTTCCATTGCTTCCAAGCGAGGATCCTGCAGCTTTCTATTACTTTACCTGTGTAATTTTTATATAACGAACCAACTAGTTAAACTCCTAAGGTTGGATAGAGACGACAGGGCTGGAGGTGTGTTGTGAGTGCAGTTTGTGGGAATCCATGGAATGCACGCAAATCCTGGATAACCATGTCTGTATCAGCGGCTGCATCTTAGACAAGGTTTGCTCTCAGGCCTGATATTCACCCAAGAAGCAATCAGACAGACTGACGCTCTGCTTCCACTTTCTTACCTGGGGTTATTTCTCGATTCCATCTCGCCCAACCTCCCAACTCAGGCTGGGTGAGGGCCGGACAGAGCAGCACCTCCCCGGCTCCTAGGGTCCAGTGCAGCTAGGTTGGGTGGAAGGAGACTGTGCTCCAATTTACACATCACTAGATGTCCTAAACCAGGTCAGTTTAAAGGCCCTTGACAGGCCATTGAGAAGATACCTGGGGAGGATTTGGGGGGTGAGTGGCAGGAATCAGGGGGTGAGGATCAGGCTGGGCTTGGGGGAGGGGTGCGGGGCTGTGAGGAGGTCAGATTGAGCCTCGGGGATGACAAGGGTGGACCTTGGGGAAGGGGGCGTGTTGGGACTCAGGGGGGATGGGTGGGTCAGGCCTCGGGACGCGGGTGTGAAGTCGGGGATGTGATGAGAGGGGGTCCAGTCAGGTCTCGGTGTTGTCAGTCTTCAGGTGTTGGGGTGAGTTGTCGATCGAGCCTCTGTGGGGAGTGGGGTGTGGGTGCGGTGTGTTCGTGTGGTGTTGAGTCTCAAGAGTGTCGCTTGGGTCCTCAGGTGAGCAGTGAGAGTCCGGAGTCGGACTTTGCGACGTGACCTTAGCGCAGAATAAGATTCCAGAGACAGGCAGGCAAAACGGTTGTAGAGTTCCATGGGGGTCCTGTGGTGTGGGGTAAGTCCCGTGGTTTTTCCAGCGTGGTAGACGTGGTTTTAATTCTTCTAACGTTTTACTAACTATTGAAGTAATCGAGTGGGTAACATTGGAAGTTTGAGGTTTAAATCACATTGTCGGATGCTGCACAGCGCAGGGCAATTGTCCAAGGGAAGTTCACATTTCCCTGGAAATTGCTGTGCCATCCTTACCTGGGGACATCCCAAGGGGGAGTGGGCACAGAACGCCAGTACATCATTCGGATACCCTATTCCCACTTCCCCCCCTGCGCCCATGGTACACTGACCTGGAGCTCGGTAGTTACAGCCCCATGTTTTGCGATGACAGTAGTTATGCCATTCGGTGGAGTAGTAAACAATAAATTATTGGAGCCTTTACCAAAGGAAATCCACTAATTGTGGGGAATTTAATCATGATACAGACCAGCGAAATCAATTTAGCAAGAGTGGTCCAGAAGTTGTGTTTGTGTATGTTCTCTGATAGTTGTTGGTACAATTTGTTGAGGAACCAACTCGGGCTAAACCTATCTTAAATCTATTATTGTGCAATGTATCAGGGTGAATTAGTGATATCATAAATGATCCACTGGGAAATAGTGATCATAACACCACTGAATTCCATGCAACAATTGGAAGTGACATTTTGAAAACACAAACAAGAATTTTTAACAAAGTTGCTCACTCTCCAAATCTGCTCATCCCCACGACACTGTCCTTCTGAAATTGTTCACTGCAAAGACTGCTCACACCCAACGCTGCTCACACCCAATGCTGCTCACAGCCAATGCTGCTCACACCCAACACTGTTCACACCCAACGCTGCTCACACCCAATGCTGTCACGCCTAACGCTGCTCACACCCAACGCTGCTTACACCCAATGCTACTCACACACAAAACTGCTAACACCCAACACTGCTCACACCCAACACTGCTCACGCCCAACTCTGCTCACACCCACCGCTGCTCACACCAAACTCTGCTCACACCCAACACTGCTCACGCCCAACTCTGCTCACACCCACCACTGCTCACACCAAACTCTGCTCACACCCAACACTGCTCACACCCAATGCTGCTCACACCCAACACTGCTCACACCTAACGCAACTCACACCCAACACTGCTCACACGCACCGCTGCTCATGCCTAACGCTGCTCACACCCAACGCTGCTCACACCCATCAATGCTCACACCCAACACTGCTAACACCCACCGCTGCTCACACCCAACACTGCGCACACCCAACTCTTCTCACACCCCAGTTGCTCACACCCAACACTGCTCACACCCAGCACTGCTCACACCCAGCAATGCTCACACCCAGCACTGCTCACACCCAATGTTGCTCACACCCAGCACTGCCCAATACTCCCATTGCCTGTTGAGAACCCTCCTCACCACCCCAACACCAGAGGACCTGACCCATGTTCAGGCATTCAGGGCCACGGTAATATACAGGGTTTAGACCAAAAATAATTTTAAAACATGTACAATTGTTAAATGGGTCCTCCCTGGAGGGAATTCCAGGGGCTGCTGGATCTGTTCTCCATGTTCTCAACGCTACCCTGGTTTCAATAAGCAAACCCCTCGGGCTGTTACTGGGAGGCTGCCTACGTTCAGCTGTTGACACCCCCACGTGGCTGTGGGTGGAAATGCTAACTTCAGGATGATGACAGACTGATACAAGTAAAAGTGACTGTTCTTGACATCAAGGCAGCATTTGTCAGTTTGTGGCATCAAGGAACATTTGTGCCACATAACTGCCAGGCAATTTCCATTTACAACAAGAGAGAATAAAACCATCTCCCATTAACATTCAATGACATTGCCATCACTGAATCCATACTATCATCATACTGTTGGTTACCACTGAACAAAAAGTGAACTGGGCCAGCCATATAAATACTGTGGCTGGATGAACTGGTCAGAGGTGAGGATCCCTATGGCGTGTAACTCACCGTCTGAATCTCCAAAGCCTACCCACCATCTATAAGGCACAAGTCAGGAGTGTGATGGAATGTGTGAGTGCAGCTAAAAAATACTCATTAACCTTGACACCATCCAGGACAAAGCATCCCGCTTGATTGGCACCCCAAGCATGATCTTAAACATTCACCCCCTTCGCCACTGATTCACAGAGGTAGCAGAGTCATATCTGAGATGCACTGCAGAAATTCCCCAAGGCTCCTTAGACAGCAACTTCTAATCTCATGACTGTTGCCATCTAGAAGGACAAGGGCAGCAGCCACCTGTGAAAACCTCCACCAGGAAGTTTCCCTCAAGCCACTCACCATCCTGACTTGGAAAGATATTGTGGTTCCTTCAGTGTCATTGGGCCATAACCCTTAAATTCCTTTTGTAACAACAATGTGGGATGTACCGACACCACATGGACCTCAACGGTTAAGTAAGATGGCTCACCACCACCTTCACAATGGCAATCAGGGATGGGAAACAACCTCAACAAATACAATAATCCTCACACCCCTTGAGGGAATAAAAGAAAGGCCCTTAATAGTGGCTTTGCAAATTGAAATTGGATCCCTGCCTCCTTTTAGCGAGGGGGATGACTAAAACCTTTCGTACCATTGGTAGAATTGCCCAATGGTGTAATATGGCCAGGGAGCTGATCTGCCACATCTTCCACCATTTATTGCTGCTCACCCTTCCCCACCATGCCTTATTTCTGATATGTACAGGCCACTAAAATTATCTCCCTTAATATAGATCAGCACAAAATAATATTTTGTATAGCACCAGTGTAAATGTCTAGTTTTTGCACTATATGCCTCTCCTTATGGAAGCCATAATCCCAAAAGTTTCATTAAGTCTTCTCTAACCTGAACTGCCACCTATTGGGCTTTGTACAGAAATGCCCCAATGCCTTTCTGATTTTGCATCCCAGAGAAATCTGAACTATTTGTATCACCTCTCCTCCTCTGTTCTCACAAAATGCCATAACTCAACCATCTGCTATTCCAATAATGTATTGGGAAGATGCACTCCATTAGTTCGCATCAATTATCTTCTATCAGAATTAGGAGTATTTAGAGATGCAACTTTTTTTAAACCATGCAGTGAAAGGAGGGAGGGGACAATTGTGATCAACCTTGAGAGCAACAATTTCATCATCATCCTTTCATCATTTAAACACTCCTGCTTTCCATTCAATCACAAAACATTCTGTTTCTTATTTCAGCTCCAATTACTTCAGTAGATCACTGAATACAGCAACATATTGAAAAATCTGAATGAATCTCAACAGAACCGGTAACTTTTTTGCCAGCCTCATGAATAATTTTCCCATTTATCTTCTTTTCTCACAGTTAACTTAATGACGATTGCGATCCTGT
The DNA here is from genome assembly GCF_017639515.1 of Carcharodon carcharias. NCBI lineage: Eukaryota > Metazoa > Chordata > Chondrichthyes > Lamniformes > Lamnidae > Carcharodon > Carcharodon carcharias. The sequence continues at coordinate 16,229,995 of NC_054495.1, forward strand.
CCAGGGGCAAATGTGGTCTCTCGAAATGTGTCACGCGGTACTTGGTTGCCATGGCAACGGGGGATCTACTGGTCGTTATCCTTGATCTGATATTGAGACACATTCCCATTGTTTATGATGATCAGTTTCTTTTCCTGAGATCCATCCCTGTGTGTAATATCCACGCCGTCCTGCTTTTTTCAGCCACTGACTGTTCTGTTTGGTTCACCGTCACTTTCACCTACGATCGATATGTTGCCATTTGTTTCCAGAAGCTGAAAAGTAAATATTGCACTGAGAAAACAGCGGCTGTGGTTTTGGGAACAGTGACTGTACTGAGCTGCTTAAAAAACATTACCTGGTATTTTATATTAACAGCCTGGTATTCCCTGGATAACGTCCCCTGGTTTTGCTATGCGACAGAGGAAGCTGTGCAATCTACAGCCTGGATATCAATCGAGTTCCTCCATCACATTCTGACCCCCTGTGTCCCATTTGTACTGATTCTGCTGCTCAATGTTCTCATCGTCAGATACATTTTAGTGAGAAGCAGAGTCCGCAGGAGACTCCGGGCTGACGGCAGTGGGGAGAGTCCCAGAGACCCAGAGATGGAGAGTCGAAAGAGATCCATCACTTTACTGTTTGTTATCTCAGCAAATTTCGTCTTGCTTTGGGCTACGCTTATGGTTTATTCTATATGGAGACGGATGTCATTTTTGGGGCAAGAAATTATATATGCGGATTGGTTTGTAGTGGAATTGGGCTTCATGCTGCAGCTCCTGAGTTGCTGCACAAACACCTGTATTTATGCCGTCACCCAGACTAAGTTCAGAGAGCAATTGAAAAATATGCTGAAATATCCCTTTACTTCAATTGTTTAATTGGCTCAGCAGTGAAGAAATCTGTGAACTTTGCTCCTCGCCTAATATTTAATGTATCTACTCAGCTCCTATCCTCACAAATTACTCTGCATCTAAGGGCGAGAATCTTGAAGGTGGTGTCGCCTGCCCAATGCCAGGGCTCAGGACCTCTGCTTGGGGCTGGAGAGGGACCTGCATTTGATGGGGGGTGGGGGGAGCTTCAAGCTGTTGTGATTCACCTGGTTAGCAATGACATGCCTATGACCAAGTAAGGAATCAGCTCAGGGATAAGGATCAGCTAGGGTCATTTAAGAAGCAGAGCCTCAAAGGTAACAACCTCTGGATGCTTACCTGAGCCATGCACTAATTAGGATAAGGTGAATTAGATTCAGGTGATGAATGCATGGCTCGAAGTTTAATGGGGAGGAAATGGGTTGCAACTCATGGGGCACTAGCGCCAATATCGAGAGGAGGGCAATCTGCACGGATGAGATGTCCTCCACCTGAACTGTGCTGGCACAAATTCTCTGTCTATTTGTATAACAAGGCAGCAGAGAGGGGTTTAAAGCAAACCGTGGTCAGGAGGGATCATGTGTGAGGTGATGCAGTTAGTAAAAATTAAACAATAGAGTAACAGGTCAGGTTAGGGTTTTTGGTAATAATAACTAGGGCATGGCTGGAAGGAACACGGGGGGCACCAGCAGAAAAGGGCACAAATTACAACAGATGGCAAGAAACAGTAGAAATCAGACTCTGTATCAGAAAGCATTCAGCATTCCTAACATATAAAGGGATGAATAGTTGGCACAGGTAGAAATCCATCTGTATAACCCTTTTCAGAGACATAGTTCAAGGGTGACCCAGCTTGTGACTTGAATATTGAAGGATATTTGACATTTTGAAAAGACAGGATTCCAACATAAGGCAGTTTGGTAGCTTTGCTAGTTAAATATGTCAGTTGTACAGTCGTGAGAGATGATCTTACTCAAAATCGCAAGATATAGAAGCTGTTCGGCTAGAGCTGATTAATTGCAAAGCTAAGATGCGACTTGTAGGAGTAATTTATAGTCCTCCAAACAATAGTTGAATGAGGTGAGAGTGACTGCCCTTGACATCAAGGCAAGATTTGACCAAGTGTGGCATCAAGGAGCCCCAGCAAAGCTGTAGTCAATGGGAATCATGGGGAAATCTCTCCGCTGGTTGGAGTCATACCCAGCACCAAGGAAGATGGTTGTGGTTGTTGGAGGTCAGTCATCTCAGCTGCAGGACATCACTGCAGGAGCTCCTCAGGGTAGTGTCCTCGGCCCAACCATCTTCAGCTGCTTCATCACTGACCTTCCTTCCATCATAAGGTCAGAAGTGGGGATGTTCGCTAATGATTGCACAATGTTCAGCACCATTTGCAACTCCCTAGGTACTGAAGCAGTCCATGTCCAAATGCAGCAAGACCTGGACAATATCCAGGCTTGGGCTGACAAGTGGATTCAACAGGACCATCTGGATGTGGCGGTAGGGTGGTGGTGGAGGTTGTGGGGGTGGGGGGCTTGGTGACGGGGGCCCAACTGTATCAACAGGTGGAGGCGGAGGTGTGGTGTTCTAACAGTAAGTGCAGAAGGTGAGTTTGGCAATGCTGATGGCAGCAGGTACAGTTATATAAAAGGAACAGCAGTGGTGGGCAGTGAGGTCCATCTTTAATAGCAGGAGGATGGGGGTCCAACAGTACCTGAAAGAGGCAGATGAGGTGGGCCCCAACAATGATGGGGACTCCAAATGTAATAGAGCAAATTGGGGCTGTGCAAAAGTATGAGCAGCAGATGGAGGGTGGGGGTGTGGTGGTGTGGAGTTGCTGTCCAACACAAGGAGGGGGTGTGGGTTGAAATGTAAGAGCAGTAGATGTAGGTTTGAAAAAGTACGAGCAAACACTGGTGGTGGGCACTGGTGGGGAGCTGGTGCGTGTCCAACAGTCAGAGCAGAAGGTGGGGTGCATTACCAACAGCACAAGGTGGGGTGCGGGGATGGTGAATGGTAATAGGAGAAGGTTAGGTTTCCAACAATCACATCCACAGGTATGGGGTTCGACGCTAACAATTAAAGTCACCAGTTTGGCACCAAAATGTGACAGGTCAGTCTCCAAACGCAATAGCAGCAGCTGGGCTGTCCAACGGGCAGAGAAACAGGTCAAGGGATTGAAAGTGTTGTAGGTGTTGCAGGAGTGCAAAGAGATAGAGAGGGTTGTAGGGGCTGGAGGAGGTTACAGAGATAGGGAGGGGTGTAGGGGCTGGCGGAGATTCCAGAGATAGGGAGGGTTGTAGTGGCTGGAGGAGGTTACAGAGATAGGGAGGGTTGTAGGGGCTGGAGGATGTTACAGTGATAGGGAGGTTTGTAGGGGCTGGAGGATGTTACAGAGATAGGGAGGTTTGTAGATGCTCGAGGAGGTTACAGAGATAGGGAGATTTGTAGGGGCTGGAGGAGATTACAGAGAAAGGGAGGGTTGTAGGGGCTGGATGAGGTTACAGAGATTGGGAGGGTTGTGGAGGCTGGTGGAGGTTGCAAAGAAATCGAGAGTTTTAAAGGGTTGACGACATTACTGAGATACGGACTGTTCAAGAGGCTGTGGAGTTGGTTACAGAATTTGAGAGACTATCCGGGCTGGATATATTGAAGTAGATAGGAAGTTTTCAGGCGCTGGAAGAAGCTGTAAATATATCGGAGCCTCCAGGGCTGCAGGAGTTTACCGAGATAGAGAAGTAATTAATGTTTATTCATTCAAGGGTTGGGCCAGTATTTATTGTGCATCCCTATTTGACCCTTGAGAAGGTGGTGATGAGCTGCCTTCTTGAGCTGCTGCAGTCCCAGTGGTGTATTTACTCCCATAGTGCTGGCAGAAAAGGAGTTCCAAGGATTTTGACCTAGCGACAGTGAAGGAACAGTGATAAATTTCCAAGCCAGGATGGTGAGTGACTTGGAGCAGAAATTCCAAGCGGTGATGTTCCCAAACATCAGCTGTCCTTGGCCTTTTAGATGTTAGCGATCGTGGGTTTGGAAGGTGCTGTCTAAGAAGCCTTGTTGAGTTCTCGCAGTGCATCTTGTAGATGGTACACACACTGCTGCTACTGTGTGTCGGTGGTGGAGGGAGTGAATGTTTGAATGATGCCAGTCAAGCGGGCTGCTTTGTCCTGGATGGTGTTGAACTTCTTGAGTGTTGTGGGAGCTGCACTCGTCCAGGTAAGTGGGGAGTATTCCATCACACTCCTGACTTGAGCCTTGTAGATGGTGGACAGGCTTAGGGGAATCAGGGGGTGAGTTACACGTCCCACGATTCCTAGCCTCTGATTTGTCCTTGTAGTCACAGTATCTATATGGACCATCCAGTCCATGTTTTAAAAAGCACCATCTTTGGCACTTGTTTGATCGATCAGGCCCGATTTGTGCTTTCCAACCAGCGGAAACAAACAGAAAAGTGCGTGCGGTGCTGGAGACACAGAGAATGGGCTGAAATATCCTGGGGAATGTGCATCAAATATAATTTGACCAAAAAGAATCCCAATTATACGTATCTGGACTTCTCCCCAGTCCTCCCCTCTGCCCAGACTTATGGGCCCAGGTCTTTACTCCACTTCCCTGCAGCTGCCCTTGTTCTGAGCACCTGAATAAATTCAGAGCAGGCAGCAATAAACAAAGTTACTTTTCTGCTGTTTTCTGGGGTTTATTTTATAGCCGTGTCCTCGGTTGTGAGTGTGCGCAGTGAGGGCCAATACATTTCAGCAGCTTAATGACAAGAGGCGATGTTTAAAATGATTTGCAAAGTAGATTCACAATACAGAGGAAAACATGTTCACTAAAAGAATATTTTAAAAAGTTACTATCCTACTGCAACTACACATGAGATTGTGGTGTAAATGAAAACATTGCATTCCCCTTCAGGAAAATCTCTATTCTCACAGTCCTTATTGCAAAGTGATGATGTTTGTCTAACTCCATAACATCAGCTGGGTTAAAGTCTGCTCACTTCCATCACCATCCAAGTTGAGGGTAGATCTCCTGCTCATTTGCAGTTCTGTTTTAATTGATGTTCACTCTCAGGCTGCATCTCCCATTCACATTGGCGAATTTGATGTCTGTGTACACAATCTCTTCATCCTGCATGGGGTTCATCAATTCCCCACCGTGACTGTGAACATTTCTCTGTGAAGGAACAGCATCGTTGTTAGCTGTAGCGTTAGCGTAGGCATGAAGTTAGGACGGTGGTCAGTATGCTGTGTGTACCAGAAACACTATTGTACCCCGGGTGAGCTTTCTCATGTCCCTGCTCCATCCGATGAGTGGCTGTGGGTTATAAAGGATAGGAAAAATAAACATATTATGATCAGTCGAGACAAAATGAGAATATTGCAGGTTGGGATACATTTGAAAACGCTTGTTTTAGATGGATTTAATGATATAATTCTGCTCAGTGTGATTCTATGATTATTAAAAGACAAGGGCTGTGACCAGTCAGCCTGACGTCGGTAGTCGGGAAGATTCTAGAGTCCATTATAAAAGATTTAATAGCTGAGCACTTGGAAAACAGTGGCAGAATCGGACAGAGTCAACATGGATTTACGAAAGGGGAATCATGCTTGAGAATTCTACTGGAATTTTTCGAGAATATAACTATTAGATTTGATGAGGGGGAGCCAGTGGATGTGGTATATTTGGACTTTCAGAAGCCTTTTGACAAATTCCCAAAGAAGAGATTAGCATGTAAAATTAAAGGGCATGGCATTGGGGGTAGTGTATTGACATACAAAACAGATTGGTGGACAGGAAATAATGAATATGATTAAACGGGTCTTTTTCTGAATGGCAGTCAGTGACTAGTGGGGTTCAGCAGGGCTCGGTGCTGCGACCCCAGCTATTCACAATATATATTAATGATTTAGATGAGGGAACTAAATGTAATATCTCCAGATTTGCAGATGACACAAAGCTGGGTGGGAGGGTGAGCTGTGAGGAGGATGCAGAGATGCTTCAGTGTGATTTGGACAAGCTGAGTGAGAGGGCAAATGCATGGCAGATGCAGTATAGTGTGGATAAATGTGAGGTTTTCTAATTTGGCAGCAAGAACAGGAAGGCAGGTTATTATCTGAGTGGCTATAAATTGAGAGAGGGGAATGTGCAACGAGGCCTGGGTGTCCTTGTACACCAGTCGCTGACGGTAAGCATGCAGGTGCAGCAGGCAGTAAAGAAGGTCTTCATAGTGAGAGAATTCGAGTACAGGGGCAGGGATGACTTGCTGCAATTATACAGGGCCTTGGTGAGACCAGACCTGGAGTATTGTGTGCGATTTTGGTCTCCTTGTCCGAGGGAGGATGTTCTTGCTATAGAGGGAAGCAGCAAATGTTTACCCGACTAATTCCTGGGATGGTGGGACTGACATATTGGGAGAGATTGATTTGGTTAGGATTATATTTGCTGGAATTCAGAAGAATGAGGGGGGATCTCATTGAAACCTATAAAATTCTAACAGGACTAGACAGGTTAGACGCAGGAAGTATGTTCCCAATGGTGGGGGAGACCAGAACCAGGGGTCACAGTCTGAGGATATGGGGTAGACCATTTAGGACTGAGATGAGTAGAAATCTCTTCACCCAGAGAGCGATGAGCCTGTGGAATTCGTTACCACAGAAAGTAGTTGAGGCCAAAACATTGTATGTTTTCAAGAAGGAGTTAGATATAGCTCTTGGGGCGAAAGGGGTCAAAGGATATGGGGAGAAAGCGGGAGCAGGTTATTGAGTTGGATGATCAGCCTTGTTCATAGTGAATGGCGGAGCAGACTCGAAGGGCTGAATGTCCTCCTCCTGCTCCTAGTTTCTATGTTTCTATGTCAAAGAAGGCTTGGACAGTTGCTGCAGTTCATCTTGAAAGCCCAATATTTTGTCTCCTCACCTGTTACGTGTCGACCGACTTTGCTCTTTCCACATTGTTTGTGATAGCAGCCAACCTGATTGCCCTGGGGAGTTTCTGCACCTGACCTGAAAGATATGGGGCTGGCCATTTCACTATTCAGGAGAGGGATTGCATTTTGCCCTTGTAGCCTTCCATTGGAGTGATCAGGTTAGTCCTCACCTCAAACTTCCACTTGTACCTGATAATGGAGTTCAACAATATCCCCAGAGTATCCCCAATATTAGCCAAACTGCCCTGTAGTTCCAGGGTTTATTCATCTTTCCTTTTGTATGCTGGGTGTAACAAATACAACCCTCCAATCCCCTGACACAACTCCCAGCTCCGAGGAGGGTCGATTATGGCCAGTACCTCTGCCATTTCCACCAATTCTGCTGTTTGCAACCCTCATGCATTCCATCCAGACCATGTAAATTCTCTAGCTTATTTTTGTATATAAGTGTTGGATCAAAGGGGTTAACTGAACCTGTTTGTTCAGTCACTATAATCAATGCCACTCTACATATAGCATAACTGTGTCTCTGGAGGGTTTTCCTTTCTATTAATAAGGGGCTCCATTCAACGTGTTATCCCATATTGTCAGTGGGAGCATCACCTCCAAGACTGAAAGTGATCAGTAGCTGCAAGGAAAGGGAAAGGAGCGATCAACATCTGAGAACAATGGATTGGAATGTTACAACAATGGATCAGAAGCTGCAGACAATGGATTGGAATGTTACAACAATGGATCAGAACCTGCGAACAATAGATTGGAACATTACAACAATAGATTGGATCATTACAACAATAGATTGGAATATTACAACAATAGATTGGAACATTACAACTATGGACAGGGGTTTAACTGCTTGGTTTGACCGCCTTACTAGACAACATTTCTGGACATGGCAGTTCTATTATGCACTTCGGTTGATTCAATTCTTTTACTATCCCATCCTTGCTATTATTGGTGTCCCTGGTAAGATACTCTATCCAATTATTAGTCCGATAAGCCATTTTTCACTATTACTGTTCTCATCCTTTACTCTGCCCTCCTGCTTTCTGCAGTTGTTCTTGGAAGTAGCTGTATCCAGTAAGGGGATGCATGGAGAGAAGTATACACTGGAGAAATGCTTAGTCACTGTCCAGTTGGGAACTGGTTTCAGGTTGTAAGTTCTGTTATTTTTTTTTTAAACTCTCTCTCATTTAAATTTAGATTAACAGACAGCCTCTGACAGCAAACTTCCAAACTTCAAGTAAGTTAAATAGCCTTAATAAACAGAGAGACACAAGGCAGTGGCAGTTATCTGTCAATTTGCTGTAGGTAGTTGGATCAATAGGCATTAATTACTCCAACAGGAAGCTAAGCTAACTAGTGATTCATTGGAGGCTCTATATAAACAGACATTTTTTTAAACTGCATAGAGTAAGGGGATGCACAGAGATGGGACTGCATTGGAGTGAGGTGTACACAGTGCAAAGTTGGGAATTTGGTAGGGAATAGTGTTAGAGAAGTAAACAGTCGCTTCTGCTGATGTTGACATGTCTCCATGATGGTATGTGGTCTCCCGAGTGCCAAGGTCAAGGATGTCAATGAACAGCTGCAGGGAATTCTGAAGGGGGAGGGGAAGCATCCAGAAGTTATGGTCCATGTTGGCACCAATTACATAAAACGAAAGTGAAGTTAGGTCCTGTAAGCAGACTTTCTGGAGTCAGGTAGGAAATTGAAAAGCAGGATTTCAAAGGTACTAATCTCCAGATTACTCCCGGTGCCACATAGTGAGTAAAAGAATGGAAGGATAGAGCAGATGAATGCATGGCTAGGGAGATGGTTCAGGATGGAGGGCTTTAGATTTATTGTGCATTGGGACTGTTTCTGGGGGAGCTGTTACCTGTACTAGTTGGACGGGTTATATCTGAACAGGAACAGGACCAACATCCTCACAGGGAGGTTTGCTAATGCTCCTGGGGTGGATTTAAACTAAATTGGCGGGAGGAGTTGGTGGGGAGTGGGTGGGATCCCGAAAGGTAGTTCAGAGGAGAGAGGTTGAAATGGAATTAGAAGTTAAAACTCCAGTAAATGGGCTTGGAAGGCAGAGGAAACATTGATTTCATAGATTAGATAAGAAAGAAGTGATTTTAGCAAGGCTGAATGGAATATATTTTAATGCAAGGAGCCTGAGCAATAAGACGGACAAGCTGAGGGCACAGATAGGCACGTGGGAGTTTGATATCAGAGCTATGACCGAGACTTGGCTAAAAGAAGGGCAGGATTGGCAGCTCAACATTCCTGGTAATAGGATATTCAGACGACATAGAGAGGGGAATAGAAGAGGAGGGGGACGCAATATTAATCAAGGAATCGATTATAGCACTGAGGAGAGACGATAGCTTGGAAGGATCATCAGATGAAGCCATATGGGTAGAAGTAAAAGACACAAAAGGGACAAACACGCTGTTGGGTGTGTACTATAGGCCCCCAAACACTCAGGGAGAGATAGAGGAAATAGTAACTCTGATAATTTTTATGTGCAAGATATGGAGGGAACAAGATTCTTAAGTTGCATCCAGGAGAACTTTTTTAGGCAGTGATAGAAAGCCCAGCAAGGGAGGGGACAGTTCAGACGGAAATAGCCTGGAGAGCTGGAAGGTGTATCAGCTGGAGAGCAGCTTTGATATAGTGACTGTAACTCAGTTAGATTTGGGATAGTTCTGGAAAAGGATACTTTTGGGCCGGGAATAAAAGTTTAAAACTGGGGAAATGCTAATTTTACTAAGATGAGATACGATTTGGTCCAAGTGGACTGGAAGCAGCTCTTTGCAGATAAAACTGTGTCAGAGAAGTGGGAGATATTCAAGGAGGGAATAGTGAGAATACAGTGAAAATTCATTCCTGTAAAGACAAAGGAGAGGTGGGGAGGGGGTTGGGGACGTTGTGGAGTGTTGGTGGGGAGATCAAGCCTGGAGATCCCTGGATGCCAAGTCACATAAAGGTTAGGATCAAGAGACATAGAAAGCTTAGTACAGATACTGAGGGCTCAATACAGGAGAGGACATGGAGGAGAATAATATGTGCAGGCGGATCTTAAGTAGGAAATTTAGGAAAGCTAAGAGAGTGCATGAGAAAACATTGCTGGGCAGAATAAAGAAAAAGAAACAAAGGTGATTTTTAAATATATAAAGTGCAAGAGAATAACTAGGGAAAGAGTTGTGCCAAATTGGGGCCATAGAGGTAATGTGTGTGTAGAGCAGGACGGTATGGGTAAAGACCTCCATGAATACTTGGTGTCGGTCTTCACAATGAAAAAGGATGACGCAGGTTTAGACATCAGGGTGGAGGACCGTGAAATTTAGAGGAAACTAACACGGAGAGAGAGGAGGCACGAATGGGTTGAGCGGCCTAAAAAGAGGCTAAATCTGCAGGCCCAGATGAGATGTACACCAGGGTGTTGAGAGAGGCAAGAAAAGAGATTTCAGGGGCGCTGGCAGTAATTTTCAAATCCTCTCTGGCCACACGTGCACTGCTAACCATGTCCCATTTTTAAAAAAAGAGAGGAAGAGAGCGACCAGGAAGTTAACAGGCCGGTCAGTCTAACCTCGAGAGTGGGGAAGTTACTAGAAAGAATTCTGAGGGAGGGAATATATCCGCACGTGCAGAGATCCAGATTAATCAGGGATAGTCAGTGTGGATTTGTTGAGGGAAGGTCGTGTTTGACGAATCAGAATGAATTTTTTGAGGAGGTAACCAGCAGTGTTGATGAGGGGTTATGCATTTGATGTGGTCTACATGGGCTTTAGCAAGGCTTTTGATAAGGTCCCTCATGGTAGACTGGTCAGGAAATTAAGAGCCCAAGGGATCCAAGGCAAAGTGGCATGTCGGATCCAAAATTGGCTGAGAGGCAGAAAGCAGAAGGTGTTGATAGAGGGATGTCTCTGTAAATGGAAGTCTGTTTCCAGAGGGGTTCTGCAGGGTTCAGTGCCGGGCCATTGCTGTTTGTGGTATAAATAAAGGATTTGGACTTAAATATAGGGGATATAATCAAGAAGTTTGCGGGTGACACGGAAATTGGTAGGTGGTAAATAGTGATGAAGATAGCAGTAAAATGCAGGAGGATATGCAGTGGACTGGTCAGGTGGGCAGAGCAGTGACAAATACAATTCAAACAGTAAAAGTGTGAGGTGATGCACTTGGGGAGGGTTAAGAAGTTAAGGGATTACACTATAAATGGCAGGCGCCTGGAAATTACTGAGCCTCAGAGGGTCCTGAGTGTGCATATCCACAGATCCTGAAGGTAGCAGGGTAGGCGTGTAAGGGGGCTAAGAAGGCATATGAGATACTTGCCTTTATTAGCTGTGGGATAGAATACAAGAGCAGGGTGGTTGTGCTGGAGCTGTATAAAACACTGGTTAGGACACAACTGGAGTACTGTGTGCAGTTGTGGTCACTGCATTATAGGGAAGATGTGATTGTAGTGGAGGTGGTGCAGAGGAGATTCACCAGAATGCTGCCTGGGGTGGAGGGTCTGAGCTGGGTTTGTTTCCCTTGGAGCAGGGATGGTTGAGAGGGGATCCGATAGAGGTGTATCAGATTATGAGGGTCAGAGAAAGGGTGAATAGGAAGTTATTATTTCCTCCTCTAGTAGAGGGGTCAGTAACCAGGGGGCATAGATTTAAGGTAAGCGGTAGAAGGATAAGTGGGGAGTTGAGGAGAAGCTTTTTCACCCAGAGGGTGCTGGGACTCTGTAACTCACTGCCTGAAAGGGTGCATGAGTCAGACACTCTGGTAACATTTAAGAAGTATTTAAATATTCGCTTGCATTACCGTAGCCTCCAGGGTTATGGACACAGCGATGGAAAATGAGATTAGTGCACTCAGACATTTGTTGACCGGCGCAGACACGATGGGCTGAATGGCCTCCTCAGGTACTCTAAATGTCTATGAGTCAATGGTTCAGATGGGAATTTGGTGCAGATGTGCGATGAGCTGCGCCTTTTATCTAATTGTATTCAGCCTCCATCAGTTTCTGAATGTTCTTCCATTGCTTCCAAGCGAGGATCCTGCAGCTTTCTATTACTTTACCTGTGTAATTTTTATATAACGAACCGACTAGTTTAATTCCTAAGGTTGGATAGAGACGACAGGGCTGGAGGTGTGTTGTGAGTGCAGTTTGTGGGAATCCATGGAATGCACGCAAATCCCGGATAACCATGTCTGTATCAGCGGCTGCATCTTAGACAAGGTTTGCTCTCAGGCCTGATATTCACCCAAGAAGCAATCAGACAGACTGACGCTCTGCTCCCACTTTCTTACCTGGGGTTATTTCTCGATTCCATCTCGCCCAACCTCCCAACTCAGGCTGGGTGAGGGCCGGACAGAGCAGCACCTCCCCGGCTCCTAGGGTCCAGTGCAGCTAGGTTGGGTGGAAGGAGACTGTGTTCCAATTTACACATCACTAGATGTCCTAAACCAGGTCAGTTTAAAGGCCCTTGACAGGCCATTGAGAAGATACCTGGGGAGGATTTGGGGGGTGGGGGGCAGGAATTCGTGGGGGGGATCAGGCTGGGCTTGGGGGAGGGGTGCGGGGCTGTGGGGAGGTCAGATTGAGCCTCGGGGATGACAAGGGTGGACCTTGGGGAAGGGGGGGTGTTGGGACTCAGGGGGGATGGGTGGGTCAGTCCTCGGGACGCGGGTGTGAAGTCGGGGTTGTGATGAGAGGGGGTCCAGTCAGGTCTCGATGTTGTCAGGCTTCAGGGGTGGGGGTGAGTTGTCGTTCGAGCCTCTGTGTGGTGTGGGGGTGGGTGCGGGGTGTTCGTGTGCTGTTGAGTCTCACGGGTGTCGCATAGGGTCCTCAGGTGAGCAGTGAGAGTCCGGAGTCGGACTTTGCGATGTGACCTTAGCGCAGAATAAGATTCCAGAGACAGGCAGGCAAAACGGTTGTAGAGTTCCATGGGAGTCCTGCGGTGTGGGGTAAGTCCCGTGGGGGTTCCAGCGTGGTAGACGTGGTTTTAATTCATCTAACGTTTTACTAACTATTGAGGTAATCGAGTGGGAAACATCCCAAAGACTGTTCAAACCCAACGCTGTTCAAACCCAACGCTGCTCACACCCAACGCTGCTCACACCCAACGCTGCTCACACCCAGCACTGCTCACACCCAACGTTGCTCACACCCAACGCTGCTCACCCCAACGCTGCTCACACCCAACAGTGCTCACACCCAACACAGCTCACACCCAACGCTGCTCACACCCAGCACAGCTCACACCCAATGTCGCTCACACCCAGCACTGCTCAATACTCCCATCGCCTGTTGAGAACCCTCCTCACCACCCCAACACCAGAGGACCTGACCCATTTTCAGGTATTCAGGGCCACGGTAATATACAGTGTTTGGAACAAAAATAATTTTAAAACATGTACAATTGTTAAATGGGTCCTCCCTGGAGGGAAGTGCAGGGGCTGCTGGATCTGGTCTCCCTGTTCTCAACTCTACAATGGTTTCAATAAGCAAACCCCTCGGGCTGTTACTGGGAGGCTGCCTAAATTCAGCTGTTGACACCCCCACGTGGCTATGGGTGGAAATGCTAACTTCAGGATGGTGACTGCCTGATACAAGTGAAAGTGACTGTTCTTGAAATCAAGGCAGCATTTGTCAGTTTGTGGCATCAAGGAACATTTGTGCCACATAACTGCCAGGCAATTTCCATTTACAACAAGAGAGAATAAAACCATCTCCCATTAACATTCATTGCCATCACTGATTCCATACTATCATCATACTGTTGGTTACCACTGAACAAAAAGTGAACTGGGCCAGCCATATAAATACTGTGGCTGGATGAACTGGTCAGAGGTGAGGATCCCTATGGCGTGTAACTCACCTTCTGAATCTCCAAAGCCTACCCACCATCTATAAGGCACAAGTCAGGAGTGTGATGGAATGTGTGAGTGCAGCTCCAACAATACTCAATAACCTTGACACCATCCAGGACAAAGCATCCCGCTTGATTGGCACCCCATGCACGATCTTAAACATTCACCCCCTTCACCACTGATTCACAGAGGTAGCAGAGTCATTTCTGAGATGCAATGGAGAAATTCCCCAAGGCTCCTTAGACAGCACCTTCTAATCTCATGACTGTTGCCATCTAGAAGGACAAGGGCAGCAGCCACCTGTGAAAACCACCACCGGGAAGTTTCCCTCAAGCCACTCACCATCCTGACTTGGAAAGATATTGTGGTTTCTTCAGTGTCATTGGGCCATAACCCTTAAATTCCTTTTGTAACAGCAATGTGGTCTGTACCGACACCACATGGACCTCAACGGTTAAGTAAGATGGCTCACCACCACCATCACAATGGCAATCAGGGATGGGAAACAACCTCAGCGCAGACAATAATCCTCACACCCCTTGAGGGAATAAAAGAAAGGCCATTAAAAGTGGCTTTGCAAATTGAAATTGGATCCCTGCCTCCTTTTAGCGAGGGGGATGTTTAAAACCATTCGTACCATTGGTAGAATTGCCCAATGGTGTAATATGGCCAGGGAGCTGATCTGCCACATCTTCCACCATTTATTGCTGCTCTGCCCTTCCCCACCTTGCCTTATTTATGATATGTACAGGCCACTAAAATTATCTCCTTTAAACGGATCAGCACAAAATAATATTTTGTAAAGCACCAGTGTAAATGTCCAGTTTTTGCACTACATGCCTCTCCTTATGGAACCCATAATCCCAAAAGTTTCATTAAGGTCTTCTCTAACCTGAACTGCCACCTATTGGGCTAGGTACAGAAATGCCCCAATGCCTTTCTGATTTTGCATCCCAGAGAAATCTGAACTATTTGTATCGCCTCTCCTCCTCTGTCCTCACAAAATGCCATACCTCATCCATCTGCTATTCCAATAATGTATTGGGAAGATGCACTCCATTAGTTCACATCAATTATCTTCTATCAGAATTAGGAGTATTTAGAGATGCAACTTTTTTTAAACCATGCAGTGAAAGGAGGGAGGGGACATTTGTGATCAACCTTGAGAGCAACAATTTCATCATCATCCTTTCATCATTTAAACACTCCTGCTTTCCATTCAATCACAAAACATTCTGTTTCTTATTTCAGCTCCAATTACTTCAGTAGATCACTGAATATAGCAACATATTGAAAAATCTCAATGAATCTCAACAGAACCGGTAACTTTGTTGCCAGCCTCATGAATAATTTTCCCATTTATCTTCTTCTCTCAGAGTTAACTTAGTGACGATTGCGATCCTGTCCAGGGGCAAATGTGGTCTCTCGAAATGTGTCACGCGGTACTTGGTCGCCATGGCAACGGGGGATCTACTGGTCGTTCATCCTTGATCTGATATTGAGACACATTCCCATTGTTTATGATGATCAGTTTCTTTTCCTGAGTTACATCCCTGTGTGTAATATCCACGCCGTCCTGCTTTTTTCAGCCACTGACTGTTCTGTTTGGTTCACCGTCACTTTCACCTACGATCGATATGTTGCCATTTGTTTCCAGAAGCTGAAAAGTAAATATTGCACTGAGAAAACAGCGGCTGTGGTTTTGGGAACAGTGACTGTACTGAGCTGCTTAAAAAACATTACCTGGTATTTTATATTAACAGCCTGGTATTCCCTGGATAACGTCCCCTGGTTTTGCTATGCGACAGAGGAAGCTCTGCAATCTACAGCCTGGGTATCAATCGAGTTCCTCCATCACATTCTGACCCCCTGTGTCTCATTTGTACTGATTCTGCTGCTCAATGTTCTCATCGTCAGACACATTTTAGTGAGAAGCAGAGTCCGCAGGAGACTCCGGGCTCACGGCAGTGGGGAGAGTCCCAGAGACCCAGAGATGGAGAGTCGAAGGAAATCCATCACTTTACTGTTTGTTATCTCAGCAAATTCCGTCTTGCTTTGGGCTACGCTTATGGTTTATTCTATTTGGAGACGGATGTCATTTTTGGGGCAAGAAATTATATATGCGGATTGGTTTGTGGTGGAATTGGGCTTCATGCTGCAGCTCCTGAGTTACTGCACAAACACCTGTATTTATGCCGTCACCCAGACTAAGTTCAGAGAGCAATTGAAAAATATGCTGAAATATCCCTTTACTTCAATTGTTTAATTGGCTCAGCAGTGAAGAAATCTGTGAACTTTGCTCCTCTCCTAATATTTAATGTCTCTATTCAGCTCCTATCGTCACAAATTACTCTGCATCTAAGGGCGAGAATCTTGAAGGTGGTGTCGCCTGCCCAATGCCAGGGCTCAGGACCTCTGCTTGGGGCTGGAGAGGGACCTGCATTTGATGGGGGGTGGGGGGAGCTTCAAGCTGTTGTGATTCACCTGGTTAGCAATGACATGCCTATGACCAAGTAAGGAATCAGCTCAGGGATTAGGACCAGCTAGGGTCATTTAAGAAGCAGAGCCTCAAAGGTAACAACCTCTGGACGATTACCTGAGCCTTGCACTAACTATGATAAAGTGAATTAGATTCAGGTGATGAATGCATGGCTCGAAGTTTAATGGGGAGGAAATGGGTTGCAACTCATGGGGCACTAGCGCCAATATCGGGAGGAGGGCAATCTGCATGAATGAGATGTCCTCCACCTGAACTGTGCTGGCACAAATTCTCTGTCTATTTGTATAACAAGGCAGCAGAGAGGGGTTTAAACCAAACCGTGGTCAGGAGGGATCATGTGTGAGGTGATGCAGTTCGTCAAAATTAAACAATAGAGTAACAGGACAGGTTAGGGTTTTTGGTAATAATAACTAGGGCATGGCTGGAAGGAACACAGGGGGCACCAGCAGAAAAGGCCACAAATTGCAACAGATGGCAAGAAACAGTAGAAATCAGCCTCTGTATCGGAAAGCATTCAGCATTCCTAACATATTAAGGGATGAATAGTTGGCACAGGCAGAAATACATTTGTATAACCCATTTCAGAGACAGATTTCCAGGGTGACCCAGATTGTGACTTGAATATTGAAGGATATTTGACATTTTGAAAAGACAGGAATCCAACATAAGGCAGTGGGGTAGCTTTGCTAGTTAAATATGTCAGTTGTACAGTAGTGAGAGATGATCTTACTCAAAATCGCAAGATATAGAAGCTGTTCGGCTAGAGCTGATTAATTGCAAAGCTAAGATGCGACTTGTAGGAATAATTTATAGTCCTCTAAACAATAGTTGAATGAGGTGAGAGTGACTGCCCTTGACATCAAGGCAACATTTGATCGAGTGTGGCATCAAGGAGCCCCAGCAAAGCTGGAGTCAAAGGGAATCATAGGGAAATGTCTCCGCTGGTTGGAGTCATACCCAGCACAAAGGAAGATGGTTGTGGTTGTTGGAGGTCAGTCATCTCAGCTCCAGGACATCACTGCAGGAGTTCCTCAGTGTAGTGACCTCGACCCAACCATCTTCAGCTGCTTCATCACTGACCTTCCTTCCATCATAAGGTCAGAAGTGGGGATGTTTGCTGATGATTGCACAATGTTCAACACCATTCGCAACTCCCCAGATACTGAAGCAGTCCATGTCCAAATGCAGCAAGACCTGGAGAATATCCAGGCTTGGGCTGACAAGTGGATTCAGCAGGACCATCTGGATGTGGCGGTAGGGTGGTGTTGGAGGTTGTGGGGGTGGGGGGCTTGGTGACGGGGGCCCAACTGTATCAACAGGGTGAGGCGGAGGTGTGGGGTTCTAACAGTAAGTGCAGAAGGTGAGTTTGGCAATGCTGATGGCAGCAGGTACAGTTATATAAAAGGAACAGCATTGGTGGGCAGTGAGGTCCATCTTTAATAGCAGGAGGATGGGGGTCCAACAGTAAGTGAAAGAGGCAGATGTGGTGGGCCCAACAATGATGTGGACCCCAAATGTAATAGAGCAAATTGGGGCTGTTCAAAAGTATGAGCAGCAGATGGAGGGTGGGGGTGTGGTGGAGTGGAGTTGCTGTCCAACATAAGGAGGGGATGTGGGTTGAAATGTAAGAGCAGTCGATGTAGGTTTGAACAGTACGAGCAAACACTGGTGGTGGGCACTGGTGGGGAGGTGGTGCGGGTCCAACAGTCAGAGCAGAAGGTGGGGTGCATTACCAACAGCACAATGTGAGGTGTGGGGATGGTGAACGGTAATAGGAGAAGGCCCGGGTTCCAACAATCACATCCACAGGTATGGGGTTCGACGCTGACAATTAAAGTCACTAGTTTGGCACCAAAATGCGAAAGGTCAGTCTCCAATTGCAATAGCATCAGCTGGGCTGTCCAACGGGCAGAGAAACAGGTCAAGGGATTGAAAGTGTTGTAGGTGTTGCAGGAGTGTAAAGAGATATAGAGGTGTTGTAGGGGCTGGGGGAGGATACAGAGATAGGGAGGGTTGTAGAGGCTGGAGGAGGTTACAGAGATAGGGAGGGTTGTAGGGGCAGGAGGAGTTTACGGAGATAAGGAGGTTTGTAGGGGCTGGAGGATGTTACAGAGATAGGGATGTTTGTAGAGGCTGGAGGAGGTTACAGTGATAGGGAGGGTTGTTGGGGCTGGAGGATGTTACAGAGATAGGGAGGTTTGTAGAGGCTGGAGGAAATAACAGAGATAGGGAGCCTTGTAGGGGCTGGAGGAGATTATTGAGATAGGGAGGGTTGTAGAGGCTGGAGGAGGTTACAGAGATAGGGAGGGTTGTAGGGGCAGGAGGAGTTTACGGAGATAAGGAGGTTTGTAGGGGCTGGAGGATGTTACAGAGATAGGGATGTTTGTAGAGGCTGGAGGAGGTTACAGTGATAGGGAGGGTTGTTGGGGCTGGAGGATGTTACAGAGATAGGGAGGTTTGTAGAGGCTGGAGGAAATAACAGAGATAGGGAGCCTTGTAGGGGCTGGAGGAGATTATTGAGATAGGGAGGGTTGTAGGGGTTGGAGGATTTTACAGAGATAGGGAGGGATGTAGAGGGTGGAGGAGGTTACTGAGATAGGGAGTGTTGTAGAGGCTGGAGGACGTTACAGAGATAGGGAGGGTTGTAGAGGCTGGAGGGGGCAACATAGATAGTAAGTGTTGTAGAGGCTGGAGGAAAATCCAGGGATAGGGAGGGTTATACGGGCTGGAGGGGCCCGTAGAAACAGTTGGGGTTGTATTGGTTGGAAGGAATCACAGAGATAGAGAGGGTTGTAGAGACTTGAGGAGGTTGCAAAGAAATCGAGAGTTTTAAAGGTTTGACGACATTACTGAGATATGGACTGTTCGAGAGGCTGTGGAGGTGGTTACACAACTTGAGAAACTAGCCTGGCTGGATATATTGATGTAGATAGGAAGGTTTTCAGCCACTGGAAGAAGCTACAAATATATTGGAGACTCCAGGGCTGCAGGAGTTTACCGAGATAGAGAAGTAATTAATGTTTACTCATTCAAGGGTTGGGCCAGTATTTATTGTGCATCCCTATTTGCCCCTTGAGAAGGTGGTGATGAGCTGCCTTCTTGAGCCGCTGCAAGCCCTGTGGTGTATTTGCTCCCATAGTGCTGGCAGAAAAGGAGTTCCAAAGATTTTGACCTAGCGACAGTGAAGGAACAGTGATAAATTTCCAAGCCAGGATGGTGAGTGACTTGGAGCAGAAATTCCAAGCGGTAGTGTTCCCAAACATCAGCTGTCCTTGGCCTTTTAGATGTTAGCGATCGTGGGTTTGGAAGGTGCTGTCTAAGGAACCTTGGTGAGTTCCCGCAGTGCATCTTGTAGATGGTACACACACTGCTTCTACTGTGCGTCGGTGGAGAGAGAGTGAATGTTGGGGATGGGGAGCCAATCAAGCGGTGCTGCTTTGTCCTGGATGGTATTGAGCTTCTTGAGTATTGTGGGAGCTGCACTCTTCCAGGTAAGTGGGGTGTATTCCATCACACTCCTGACTTGTGTCTTGTAGATGGTGGACAGGCTTTGGGGAATCAGGGGGTGAGTTACACGTCTCACGATTCCTAGCCTCTGATATGTCCTTGTAGTCACAGTACCTATATGGGCAATCCAGTCCATGTTTTAAAAACCACCATCTTTGGCACTTGTTTGACCGATCAGGCCAGGGTTGTGCTTTCCAACCAGCGGAAACAAACAGAAATGTGCATGTGGTGCTGGAGCCACAGAGAATGGGCTGAAATATCCTGGGGAATGGTCCTCAAATACAATTCACCCAAAGAGATTCCCAATTATACATATCTGGATTCTCCCCAGTCCTCCCGTCTGCCCAGACTTATGGGCCCAGATCTTTACTCCACTTCCCTGTAGCTGCCCTTGTTCTGAGCACCTGAATAAATTCAGAGCAGGCAGCAATAAACAAAGTTACTTTTCTGCTGTTTTCTGGGGTTTATTTTATAGCCGTGTCCTCGGTTGTGAGTGCGCGCAGTGAGGGCCAATACATTTCAGCAGCTTAATGACAAGAGGAGATGTTTAAAATGATTTGCAAAGTAGATTCACAATACAGAGGAAAACATGTTCACTAAAAGAATATTTTAAAAAGTTACTGTTCTACTGCAACTAAACATGAGATTGTGGCTGTAAATGAAAACATTGCATCTCCCTTCAGGAAAATCTCTATTCTCACAGTCCTTATTGCAAAGCTCAGGCTGCATCTCCCATTCACATTGGCGAATTTGATGTCTGTGTACACAATCTCTTCATCCTGCATGGGGTTCATCAATTCCCCACCGTGACTGTGAACATTTCTCTGTGAAGGAACAGCATCATTGTTAGCTGTAAGGTTAGCGTGGGCCTGAAGTGAGAACGGTGGTCAGTGTGCTGTGTACCAGAAACACTATTGTACCCTGGGTGAGCTTTCCCAGGTCCCTGCTCCGTCAGATGAGTGGCTGTGGGTTTTAGCGGATAGGAAATATAAACATATTATGACCAGTCGAGACAAAATGAGAATATTGCAGGTTGTGATACTTTTGAAAACTCTTGTTTTAGATGGATTTAATGATATAATTCTGCTCAGTGTGATTCTATGATTATTAAAAGACAAGAGCTGTGACCAGTCAGCCTGACGTCAGTAGTGGGGAAGATTCTAGAGTCCATTATAAAAGATTTAATAGCTGAGCACTTGGAAAGCAGTGGCAGAATCGGGCAGAGTCAACATGGATTTACGAAAGGGGAATCATGCTTGAGAATTATACTGGAATTTTTGAGAGTGTAAGTATTAATTTTTATGAGGGTGAGCCAGTGGATGTGGTATATTTGGACTTTCAGAAGCCTTTTGACAAATTCCCAAATAAGTGATTAGCGTAAAAATTAAAGGGCATGGAATTGGGGGTAGTGTGTTGACATACAAAACAGATTGGTGGACAGGAAATAATGAATATGTTTAAACGGGTCTTTTTCTGAATGGCAGACAGTGACTAGTGGGGTACCGCAGGGATCGGTGCTGGGACCCCAGCTATTCACAATATATATTAATGATTTAGATGAGTGAACTAAATGTAATATCTCCAAATTTGCAGATGACACAAAGCTGGGTGGGAGGGTGAGCTGTGAGGAGGATGCAGAGATGCTTCAGTGTGATTTGGACAAGCTGAGTGAGTGGGCAAATGCATGGCAGATGCAGTATAATGTGGATAAATGTGAGGTTATCCAATTTGGTAGCAAAAACAGGAAGGCAGGTTATTATCTGAATGGCTACAAATTGAGAGAGGGGAATGTGCAACGAGGCCTGGGAGTGCTTGTACACCAGTCGCTGAAGGTAAGCATGCAGTTGCAGCAGGCGCTAAAGAACGCAAATGATATGTTGACCTTCATAGTGAGAGGATTCGAGTACAGGAGCAGGGATGTCTTGCTGCAGTTATACAGGGCCTTGGTGAGACCAGACCTGGAATATTGTGGGCAGTTTTGGTCTCCTTGTTTGAGGGAGGATGTTCTTGCTATAGAGGGAGTGCAGCGAATGTTTACCCGACTAATTCCTGGGATGGTGGGACTGTCATATTGGGATAGATTGATTTGGTTAGGATTATATTTGCTGGAGTTCAGAAGAATGAGGGTGGATCTCATTGAAACCTATAAAATTCTAACAGGACGAGACAGAGTAGAAGCAGGAAGTATGTTCCCGATGGTGGGGGAGACCAGAACCAGGGGTCACAGTCTCAGCTTATGGGGTAGACCATTTAGGACTGAGATGAGGAGAAATCTCTTCACCCAGAGAGAGGTGAACCTGTGGAATTCGTTACCACAGAAAGTAGTTGAGGCCAAAACATTCTATGTTTTCAAAGAGTTAGATATAGCTCTTGGGCGAAAGGGATCAAAGGATATGGGGAGAAAGCGGGAGCAGGTTATTGAGTTGGATGATCAGCCATGATCATGATGAATTGCGGAGCAGACTCGAAGGGCTGAATGTCCTCCTCCTGCTCCTAGTTTCTATGTTTCCATGTCAAAGGAGGCTTGGACAGTTGCTGCAGTTCATCTTGAAAGCCCAATATTTTGTCTCTGTCGCCTGTTACGTGTCGACTGGCTTTGCTATTTCCACATTGTTTGTGATAGCAGCCAACCTGATTGTCCTGGGGAGTTTCTGCACCTGACCTGAAAGATATGGGGCTGGCCTTTTCACTATTCAGGAGAGGGATTGCATTTTGCCCTTGCAGCCCTGCATTGGAGTGATCAGGTTAGTCCTCACCTCAATCTTCCAATTGTACCTGATAATGGAGATCAACAATGTCCCCAGAGTATCACCAATATTAGCCCAACTGCTCTGTGGTTCCAGGGTTTATTCATCTTTCCTTTTGTATGCTGGGTGTAACAAATACAACCCTCCAATCCCCTGACACAACTCCCTGCTCCGAGGAGGGTCGATTATGGCCAGTACCTCTGCCATTTCCACCATTCCTTCTGTTTGCAACCCGCATGCATTCCATCCAGACCATGTAAATTCTCTAGCTTATTGTTGTGTATAAGTGTTGGATCAAAGGGGTTAACTGAACCTGTTTGTTCAGTCAATATAATTAATGCCACTCTACATATAGCATAACTGTGTCTCTGGAGGGTTTTCCTTTCTATTAATAAGGGGCTCCATTCAACGTGTTATCCCATAGTGTCAGTGGGAGCATCACCTCCAAGACTGAAAGTGATCAGCAGCTGCAAGGAAAGGGAAAGGAGAGATCAACATCTGAGAACAATGGATTGGAATGTTACAACAATGGATCAGAACCTGCAGACAATGGATTGGAATGTTACAACAATGGATCAGAACCTGCAGACAATGGATTGGAATGTTACAACAATGTATCAGAACCTGCGAACAATAGATTGGAACATTACAACAATAGATAGGATCATTACAACAATAGATTGGAATATTACAACAATAGATTGGAACATTACAACTATGGACAGGGGTTTAACTGCTTGGTTTGACCGCCTTACTAGACAACGTTTCTGGACATGGCAGTTCTATTATGCACTTCGGTTGATTCAATTCTTTTACTATCCCATCCTTGCTATTATTGGTGTCCCTGGTAAGATACTCTATCCAATTATTAGTCCGATAAGCCATTTTTCACTATTACTGTTCTCATCCTTTACTCTGCCCTCCTGCTTTCTGCAGTTGTTCTTGGAAGTAGCTGTATCCAGTAAGGGGATGCATGGAGAGAAGTATACACTGGAGAAATGCTTAGTCACTGTCCAGTTGGGAACTGGTTTCAGGTCGTAAGTTCTGTTATTTTTTTTTAAACGCTCTCTCATTTAAATTTAGATTAACAGACAGCCTCTGACAGCAAACTTCCAACCTTCAGGTAAGTTAAATAGCCTTAATAAACAGAGAGACACAAGGCAGTGGCAGTTATCTGTCAATTTGCTGTAGGTAGTTGGATCAATAGGCATTAATTACTCCAACAGGAAGCTAAGCTAACTAGTGATTCATTGGAGTCTCTATATAAACAGGCATTTTTTTAAACTGCATAGAGTAAGGGGATGCACAGAGATGGGACTGCATTGGAGTGAGCTGTAGACAGTGCAAAGTTGGGAATTTGGTAGGGAATAGTGGTAGAGAAGTAAACAGTCACTTTTGCTGATGTTGACATGTCTCCATGATGGTATGTTGTCTCCCGAGTGCCAAGGTCAAGGATGTCAATGAACAGCTACAGGGAATTCTGAAGGGGGAGGGGAAGCATCCAGAAGTCATGGTCCATGTTGGCACCAATTACTTAAAATGAAAGTGAAGTTAGGTCCTGTAAGCAGACTTTCGGGAGTCAGGTAGGCAATTGAAAAGCAGGATTTCAAAGGTACTAATCTCCAGATTACTCCCGGTGCCACATAGTGAGTACAGGAACGGAAGGATAGAGCAGATGAATGCATGGCTAGGGAGATGGTTCAGGATGGAGGGCTTTAGATTTATTGTGCATTGGGACTGTTTCTGGGGGAGCTGTTACCTGTACTAGTTGGACGGGTTACATCTGAACAGGATCAGGACCAACATCCTCACAGGGAAGTTTGCTAATGCTACTGGGGTGGATTTAAACTAAATTGGTGGGAGGAGTTGGTTGGGGGGGGTGTGAGATCCTGAAAAGTAGTTCAGAGGAGAGAGGTTGAGATGGAATTAGAAGTTTAAACTCCAGTAAATGGGCTTGGAATTCAGAGGAAACATTGATTTCATAGATTAGATAAGAAAGAAGTGAGTTTAGCAAGGCTGAATGGAATATATTTTAATGCAAGGAGCCTGAGCAATAAGACGGACAAGCTGAGGGCACAGATAGGCACGTGGGAGTTTGATATCAGAGCTATGACCGAGACTTGGCTAAAAGAAGGGCAGGACTGGCAGCTCAACATTCCTGGTTATAGGATATTCAGACGACATAGAGAGGGGAATAGAAGAGGAGGGGGACGCAATATTAATCAAGGAATCGATTATAGCAGTGAGGAGGGATGATAGCTTGGAAGGATCATCAGATGAAGCCATATGGGTAGAAGTAAAAGACACAAAAGGGACAAACGTGCTGTTGGCTGTGTACTATAGGCCCCCAAACACTCAGGGAGAGATAGAGGAAATATTAACTCTGATAATTTTCATGTGCAAGATATGGAGGGAACAAGATTCTTAAGTTGCATCCAGGAGAACTTTTTTAGGCAGTGATAGAAAGCCCAACAAGCGAGGGTCAGTTCAGACGGAAATAGCCTGGAGAGCTGGAAGGTGTATCAGCTGGGGAGCAACTTTGAGATAGTGACTGTAACTCAGTTAGATTTCGGATAGTTCTGGAAAAGGATACTTTTGGGCCGGGAATAAAAGTTTAAAACTGGGGAAATGCTAATTTTACTAAGATGAGATACGATTTGGTCCAAGTGGACTGGGAGCAGCTCTTTGCAGGTAAAACTGTGTTAGAGAAGTGGGAGATATTCAAGGAGGGAATAGTGAGAATACAGGGAAAATACATTCCTGTAAAGACAAAGGAGAGGTGGCGAGGCGGGTGGGGGGGTTGTGGAGTGTTGGTGGGGAGATCAAGCCTGGAGAACCCTGGATGCCAAGTCACATAAAGGTTAGGATCAAGAGAAACAGAACGCTTAGGACAGATACCGAGGGCTCAATACAGGAGAGGACATGGAGGAGAATAATATGTGCAGGCGGATCTTAAGTAGGAAATTTAGGAAAGCTAAGAGAGTGCATGAGAAAACATTGCTGGGCAGAATAAAGAAAAAAAAACAAAGGTGATTTTAAAATATATAATGTGCAAGAGAATAACTAGGGAAAGAGTTGTGCCAATTTGGGGCCATAGTGGTAATGTGTGTGTAGAGCAGGACGGTATGGGTAAAGACCTCCATGAATACTTGGTGTCGGTCTTCACAATGAAAAAGGATGACGCAGGTTTAGACATCAGGGTGGAGGACCGTGAAATTTTGAGGAAATTAACACAGAGAGAGAGGAGGCACTAATGGGTTTAGCGGCCTTAAAAGTGGCTAAATCTGCAGGCCCAGATAAGATGTACACCAGGGTGTTGAGAGAGGCAAGAAAAGAGATAACAGGGACACTGGCAGTAATTTTCAAATCCTCTCTGGCCACACGTGAGTTGCCAGAGGACTGGAGCACTGCTAACCTTGTCCCATTTTTAAAAAAAGAGAGGAAGAGATAGACCAGGAAATTAACAGGCCGGTCAGTCTAACCTCGAGAGTGGGGAAGTTACTAGAAAGAATTCTGAGGGAGGGAATATATCCACACGTGCAGAGATCCAGATTAATCAGGGATATTCAGTGTGGATTTTTTGAGGGAAGGTCGTGTTTGACAAATTTGAATGAATTTTTTGAGGAGGTAACCAGCAGTGTTGATGAGGGGTTTTGCATTTGATGTGGTCTACATGGGCTTTAGCAAGGCTTTTGATAAGGTCCCTCATGGTAGACTGGTCAGGAAATTAAGAGCCCAAGGGATCCAAGGCAAAGTGGCATGTCGGATCCAAAATTGGCTGAGAGGCAGAAAGCAGAAGGCGATGATAGAGGGATGTCTCTGTAAATGGAAGTCTGTTTCCAGAGGGGTTCTGCAGGGTTCAGTGCCGGGCCATTGCTGTTTGTGGTATACATAAAGGATTTGGACTTAAATATAGGGGATATAATCAAGAAGTTTGCGGGTGACACGGAAATTGGTAGGTGGTAAATAGTGATGAAGATAGCAGTAAAATGCAGGAGGATATGCAGTGGACTGGTCAGGTGGGCAGAGCAGTGACAAATACAATTCAAACAGTAAAAGTGTGAGGTGATGCACTTGGGGAGGGTTAAGAAGGTAAGGGATTACAATATAATTGGCAGGCGCCTGGAAATTATTGAGCCTCAGAGGGTCCTGAGTGTGATATCCACAGATCCTGAAGGTAGCAGGGTAGGTGTGTAAGGGGGCTAAGAAGGCATATGAGATACTTGCCTTTATTAGCTGTGGGATAGAATACAAGAGCAGGGTGGTTGTGCTGGAGCTGTATAAAACACTGGTTAAGACACAACTGGAGTACTGTGTGCAGTTGTGGTCACTGCATTATAGGGAAGATGTGATTGTAGTGGAGGGGGTGCAGAGGAGATTCACCAGGATGCTGCCTGGGGTGGAGGGTCTGAGCTGGGTTTGTTTTCCTTGGAGCAGGGATGGTTGAGAGGGGATCCGTTAGAGGTGTATCAGATTATGAGGGTCAGAGAAAGGGTGAATAGGAAGTTATTTTTTCCTCCTTTAGTAGAGGGGTCAGTAACCAGGGGGCATAGATTTAAGGTAAGAGGTAGAAGGATAAGTGGGGAGTTGAGGAGAAGCTTTTTCACCCAGAGGGTGCTGGGAGTCTGGAACTCACTGCCTGAAAGGGTGCATGAGTCAGAAACTCTGGTAACATTTAAGAAGTATTTAAATATTCGCTTGCATTACCGTAGCCTCCAGGGTTATCGAGACAGCGATGGAAAATGAGATTAGTGCACTCAGACCTTTGTTGACCGGCGCAGACACGAAGGGCTGAATGGTCTCCTCAGGTACTGTAAATGTCTATGAGTCAATGGTTCAGATGGGAATTTGGTGCAGATGTGCGATGAGCTGCTCCTTTTATCTAATTGTATTCAGCCTCCATCAGTTTCTGAATGTTCTTCCATTGCTTCCAAGCGAGGATCCTGCAGCTTTCTATTACTTTACCTGTGTAATTTTTATATAACGAACCAACTAGTTAAACTCCTAAGGTCGGATAGAGACGACAGGGCTGGAGGTGTGTTGTGAGTGCAGTTTGTGGGAATCCATGGAATGCACACAAATCCCGGATAACCATGTCTGTATCAGCGGCTGCATCTTAGACAAGGTTTGCTCTCAGGCCTGATATTCACCCAAGAAGCAGACTGACGCTCTGCTCCCACTTTCTTACCTGGGGTTATTTCTCGATTCCATCTTGCCCAACCTCCCAACTCAGGCTGGGTGAGGGCCGGACAGAGCAGCACCTCCCCGGCTCCTAGGGTCCAGTGCAGCTAGGTTGGGTGGAAGGAGACTGTGCTCCAATTTACACATCACTAGATGTCCTAAACCAGGTCAGTTTAAAGGCCCTTGACAGGCCATTGAGAAGATACCTGGGGAGGATTTGGGGGGTGGGTGGCAGGAATTCGTGGGGGGGATCAGGCTGGGCTTGGGGGAGGGGTGCGGGGCTGTGAGGAGGTCAGATTGAGCCTCGGGGATGACTAGGGTGGACCTTGGGGAAGGGGGGGTGTTGGGACTCAGGGGGGATGGGTGGGTCAGGCCTCGGGACGCGGGTGTGAAGTCGGGGTTGTGATGAGTGGGGGTCCAGTCAGGTCTCGGTGTTGTCAGGCTTCAGGGGTGGGGGTGAGTTGTCGATCGAGCCTCCGTGGGGAGTGGGGGGTGGGTGCGGGGTGTTCGTGTGGTGTTGAGTCTCACGGGTGTCGCTTGGGTCCTCAGGTGAGCAGTGAGAGTCCGGAGTTGGACCTTGCGATGTGACCTTGGCGGAGAATAAGATTCCAGAGACAGGCAGGCAAAACGGTTGTAGAGTTCCATGGGGGTCCTGTGGTGTGGGGTAAGTCCCGTGCGGGTTCCAGCGTGGTAGACGTGGTTTTAATTCTTCTAACGTTTCACTAACTATTGAGGTAATCGAGTGGGAAACATCTGAAGTTTGAGGTTTAAATCACATTGTCGGATGCTGCACAGCGCAGGGCAATTGTCCAAGGGAAGTTCGCATTTCCCAGGAAATTGCTGTGCCATCCTTACCTGGGGACATCCCAAGGGGGAGTGGGCACAGAACGCCAGTGCATCATTCGGATACCCTATTCCCCCTTCCCCCCCTGCGCCCACGGTACACTGACCTGGAGCTCGGTAGTTACAGCCCCATGTTTTGCGATGAGAGTAGTTATGCCATTCGGTGGAGTATTAAACAATAAATTATTGGAGCCTTTACCAAAGGAAATCCACTAATTGTGGGGACTTTAATCATGATACAGAACAGCAAAATCAATTTGGCAAGAGTGGTCCAGAAGATAAGTTTGTGTATGTTCTATGATAGTTGTTGGAACAATTTGTTGAGGAACCAACTCGGGCTAAACCTATCTTAAATCTATTATTGTGCAATGTATCAGGGTGAATTAGCGATATCATAAATGATCCACTGGGAAATAGTGATCATAACACCACTGAATTCTATGCAACAATTGGAAGTGACTTTTTGAAAACACAAACAAGAATTTTTAACAAAGTTGCTCACTCTCCAAATCTGCTCATCCCCATGACACTGTCCTTCTGAAACTGTTCACTGCAAAGACTGCTCACACCCAACGCTGCTCACAGCCAATGCTGCTCAAACCCAACACTGCTCACACACAATGCTGCTCACACCCAACACTGCTCACACCCAACGCTGCTCACGCCCAACGCTGCTCACACCCAACGCTGCTTACACCCAACGCTGCTCAAACCCAATACTGCTCACACCCAACGCTGCTCATACCCAACACTGCTCACACCCAACTCTGCTCACGCCCAACGCTGCTCACATCCAACGCTGCTTACACCCAACGCTGCTCAAACCCAACTCTGCTCACACCCAACGTTGGTCACACCCAACACTGCTTAATACTCCCATCACCTGTTGAGAACCCTCCTCACCACCCCAACACCAGAGGACCTGACCCATGTTCAGGCATTAAGGGCCACTGTAATATTCTGGGTTTAGACCAAAAATAATTTTAAATCATGTACAAGTGTTAAATGGGTCCTCCCTGGTTGGAAGTTCAGGGCCTGCTGGATGTGGTCTCCCTGTTCTCAACGCTACCCTGGTTTCAATAAGCAAACCCCTCGGGCTGTTACTGGGAGGCTGCCTACATTCTGCTGTTGACACCCCCACGTGGCTGTGGGTGGAAATGCTAACTTCAGGATGATGACAGCCTGATACAAGTGAAAGTGACTGTTCTTGACATCAAGGCAGCATTTGTCAGTTTGTGGCATCAAGGAACATTTGTGCCACATAACTGCCAGGCAATTTCCATCTACAACAAGAGAGAATAAAACCATCTCCCATTAACATTCAATGACATTGCCATCACTGAATCCATACTATCATCATACTGTTGGTTACCACTGAACAAAAAGTGAACTGGGCCAGCCATATAAATACTGTGGCTGGATGAACTGGTCAGAGGTGAGGATCCCTATGGCGTGTAACTCACCTTCTGAATCTCCAAAGCCTACCCACCATCTATAAGGCACAAGTCAGGAGTGTGATGGAATGTGTGAGTGCAGCTCCAACAATACTCAATAACCTTGACACCATCCAGGACAAAGCATCCCGCTTGATTGGCACCCCATGCACGATCTTAAACATTCACCCACTTCACCACTGATTCACAGAGGTAGCAGAGTCATATCTGAGATGCACTGCAGAAATTCCCCAAGGCTCCTTAGACAGCACCTTCTAATGTCATGACTGTTGCCATCTAGAAGGACAAGGGCGGCAGCCACCTGTGAAAACCACCACCTGGAAGTTTCCCTCAAGCCACTCACCATTCTGACTTGGAAAGATATTGTGGTTTCTTCCGTGTCATTGGGCCATAACCCTTAAATTCCTTTCGTAACAGCAATGTGGGGTGTACCGACACCACATGGACCTCAACGGTTAAGTAAGATGGCTCACCACCACCTTCACAATGGCAATCAGGGATGGGAAATAACCTCAGCACAGACAATAATATTCACACCCCTTGAGGGAATAAAATAAAGGCCATTAAAAGTGGCTTTGCAAATTGAAATTGGATCCCTGCCTCCTTTTAGCGAGGGGGATGTCTAAAACCATTCGTACCATTGGTAGAATTGCCCAATGGTGTAATATGGCCAGGGAGCTGATCTGCCACATCTTCCACCATTTATTGCTGCTCACCCTTCCCCACCATGCCTTATTTATGATATGTACAGGCCACTAAAATTATCTCCCTTAATACAGATCAGCACAAAATAATATTTTGTATAGCATCAGTGTAAATGTCTAGTTTTTGCACTATATGCCTCTCCTTATGGAACCCATAATCCCAAAAGTTTCATTAAGGTCTTCTCTAACCTGAACTGCCACCTATTGGGCTTTGTACAGAAATGCCCCAATGCCTTTCTGATCTTGCATCCCAGAGAAATCTGAACTATTTGTATCGCCTCTCCTCCTCTGTCCTCACAAAATGCCATACCTCACCCATCTGCTATTCCAATAATGTATTGGGAAGATGCACTCCATTAGTTCACATCAATTATCTTCTATCAGAATTAGGAGTGTTTAGAGATGCAACTTTTTTTAAACCATGCAATGAAAGGAGGGAGGGGACAATTGTGATCAACCTTGAGAGCAACAATTTCATCATCATCCTTTCATCATTTAAACATTCCTGCTTTCCATTCAATCACAAAACATTCTGTTTCCTATTTCAGCTCCAATTACTTCAGTAGATCACTGAATACAGCAACATATTGATAAATCTCAATGAATCTCAACTGAACTGGTAACTTTGTTCCCAGCCTCATGAATAATTTTCCCATTTATCTCCTTTCCTCACAGTTAACTTAGTGACGATTGTGAGCCTGTCCAGGGGCAAATGTGGTCTCTTGAAATGTGTCACGCGGTACCTGGTCGCCATGGCATCAGGGGATCTACTGGTCATTATCCTTGATCTGATATTGAGACACATTCCCATTGTTTATGGTAATCAGTTTCTTTTCCTGAGATACATCCCTGTGTGTAATATCCACGCCGTCCTGCTTTATTCAGCCACCGACTGTTCTGTTTGGTTCACCGTCACTTTCACCTTCGATCGATATATTGCCATTTGTTTCCAGAAGCTGAAAAGTAAATATTGCACTGAGAAAACAGCGGCTGTGGTTTTGGGAACAGTGACTGTACTGAGCTGCTTAAAAAACATTATCTGGTATTTTATATTAACAGCCTGGTATTCCCTGGATAACGTCCCCTGGTTTTGTTATGCGACAAAGGAAGCTGTGCAATCTACAGCCTGGATATCAATCGAGTTCCTCCATCACATTCTGACCCCCTGTGTCCCATGTGTACTGATTCTGCTGCTCAATGTTCTCATTGTCAGACACATTTTAGTGAGAAGCAGAGTCCGCAGGAGACTCCGGGCTCACGGCAGTGGGGAGAGGCCCAGAGACCCAGAGATGGAGAGTCGAAGGAGATCCATCATTTTACTGTTTGTTATCTCAGCAAATTTCATCCTGCTTTGGGCTACGCTTATGGTTTATTCTATATGTAGACGGATGTCATTTTTGGGGCAAGAAATTATATATGCGGATTGGTTTGTAGTGGAATTGGGCTTCATGCTGCAGCTCCTGAGTTGCTGCACAAACACCTGTATTTATGCCGTCACCCAGACTAAGTTCAGAGAGCAATTGAAAAATATGCTGAAATATCCCTTTACTTCAATTGTTTAATTGGCTCAGCAGTGAAGAAATCTGTGAACTTTGCTCCTCTCCTAATATTTAATGTCTCTATTCAGCTCCTATCGTCACAAATTACTCTGCATCTAAGGGCGCGAATCTTGAAGGTGGTGTCGCCTGCCCAATGCCAGGGCTCAGGACCTCTGCTTGGGGCTGGAGAGGGACCTGCATTTGATGGGGGGCGGGGGGAGCTTCAAGCTGTTGTGATTCACCTGGTTAGCAATGACATGCCTATGACCAAGTAAGGAATCAGCTCAGGGATTAGGACTAGCTAGTGTCATTTAAGAAGCAGAGCCTCAAAGGTAACAACCTCTGGACGATTACCTGAGCCTTGCACTAATTAGGATAAAGTGAATTAGATTCAGGTGATGAATGCATGGCTCGAATTTTAATGGGGAGGAAATGGGTTGCAACTCATGGGGCACTAGCGCCAATATCGTGAGGAGGACAAGCTGCACGGATCAGATGTCCTCCACCTGAACTGTGCTGGCACAAATTCTCTGTCTATTTGTATAACAAGGCAGCAGAGAGGGGTTTAAATCAAACCGTGGTCCGGAGGGATCGTGTGTGAGGTGATGTAGTTAGTAAAAATTAAACAATAGAGTAACAGGTCAGGTTAGGATTTTTGGTAATAATAACTCGGGCATGGCTGGAAGGAACACGGGGGGCACCAGCAGAAAAGGCCACAAATTGCAACAGATGGCAAGAAACAGTAGAAATCAGCCTCTGTATCAGAAAGCATTCAGTATTCCTAACATATAAAGGGATGAATAGTTGGCACAAGTAGAAATCCATCTGTATAACCCATTTCAGAGACATAGTTCCAGGGTGACCCAGCTTGTGACTTGAATATTGAAGGATATTTGACATTTTGAAAAGACAGGAGTCCAACATAAGGCAGTGGGGTAGCTTTGCTAGTTAAATATGTCAGTTGTACAGTAGTGAGAGATGATCTTAGTCAAAATCGCAAGATATAGAAGCGGTTCGGCTAGAGATGATTAATTGCAAAGCTAAGATGCGACTTATAGGAGTAATTTATAGTCCTCCAAACAATAGTTGATTGAGGTGAGAGTGACTGCCCTTGACATCAAGGCAAGATTTGACCAAGTTTGGCATCAAGGAGCTCCAGCAAAGCTGGAGTCAATGGGAATCATGGGGAAATCTCTCCGCTGGTTGGAGTCATACCCAGCACAAAGGAAGATGGTTGTGGTTGTTGGAGGTCAGTCATCTCAGCTCCAGGACATCACTGCAGGAGTTCCTCAGGGTAGTGTCCTCGGCCCAACCATCTTCAGCTGCTTCATCACTGACCTTCCTTCCATCATAACGTCAGAAGTGGGGATGTTCGCTGATGATTGCACAATGTTCAATACCATTTGCAACTCCCCAGATACTGAAGCAGTCCATGTCCAAATGCAGCAAGACCTGGATAATATCCAGGCTTGGGCTGACAAGTGGATTCAACAGGACCATCTGGATGTGGCGGTAGGGTGGTGGTGGAGGTTGTGGGGGTGGGGGGCTTGGTGACGGGGGCCCAACTGTATCAACAGGTTGAGGCGGATGTGTGGGGTTCTAACAGTAAGTGCAGAAGGTGAGTTTGGCACTGCTGATGGCAGCAGGTACAGTTATATAAAAGGAACAGCATTGGTGGGCAGTGAGGTCCATCTTTAATAGCAGGAGGATGGGGGTCCAACAGTACCTGGAAGAGGCAGATGAGATGGGCCCAACAATGATGGGGACTCCAAATGTAATAGAGCAAATCGGGGCTGTGCAAAATTATGAGCAGCAGTTGGAGGGTGGGTTTTTGGTGGTGTGGAGTTGCTGTCCAACACAAGGAGGGGGTGTGGGTTGAAATGTAAGAGCAGTAGCAGTAGGTTTGAACAGTACGAGCAAACACTGGTGGTGGGCACTGGTGGGGAGCTGGTGCGTGTCCAACTGTCAGAGCAGAAGGTGGGGTGCATTACCAACAGCACAAGGTGGGGTGTGGGGATGGTGAACGGTAATAGGAGAAGGCCAGGGTTCCAACAGTCACACCCACAGGTACGGGGATCAACGCTAACAATTAAAGTCACCAGTTTGGCACCAAAATGTGACAGGTCAGTCTCCAAATGCAATAGCAGCAGCTGGGCTGTCCAACGGGCAGAGAAACAGGTCAAGGGTTTGAAGTGTGTTGTATGTGTTGCAGGATTGTAAAGAGATAGAGAGGTGTTGTAGGGGCTGGGAGAGGATACAGAGATAGGGAGGGTTGTAGAGGGTGGAGGAGGTTACAGAGATAGGGAGGGTTGTAGTGGCTGGAGGATGTTACAGAGATAGGGAGGTTTGTAGGGGCTGGAGGATGTTACAGAGATAGGGAGGGTTGTAGAGACTTGAGGAGGTTGCAAAGAAATCGAGAGTTTTAAAGGGTTGACAACATTACTGAGATATGGACTGTTCAAGAGGCTGTGGAGGTGGTTACTGCATTTGAGGGACTAGCCTGGCTGGATATATTGATGTAGATAGAAAGGTTTTCTGGTGCTGGAAGAAGCTGCAAATATATAGGAGACTCCAGGGCTGCAGGAGTTTACCGAGATAGAGAAGTAAGTAATTTTTATTCATTCAAGGGCCAGCATTTATTGTCCATCCCTTTTTTCCTCTTGAGGTGGTGATGAGCTGCCTTCTTGAGCCGCTGCAGTCCCTGTGGTGTATTTACTCCCATAGTGCTGGCACAAAAGGAGTTCCAAGGAATTTGACCTAGCGACAGTCAAGGAACAGTGATAAATTTCCAAGCCAGGATGGTGAGTGACTTGGAGGGGAACTTCCAAGCAGTGGTGTTCCCAAATATCAGCTGTCCTTGGCCTTTTAGATGTTAGCAATCGTGGCTTTGGAAGGTGCTGTCCAAGGAGCCTTGTTGAGTTCCCGCAGTGCATCTTGTAGATGGTACACACACTGCTGCTACTGTGCGTCGGTGGTGGAGGGAGTGAATGTTTGTATGATGTGGTGCCAGTCAAGCGGGGCTGCTTTGTCCTGGATGGTGTCGAGATTCTTGAGTGTTGTGGAAGCTGCACTTGTCCAGGTAAGTGGGGAGTATTCCATCACACTCCTGACTTGTGCCTTGTAGATGGTGGACATGCTTTGGGGAATCAGGGGGTGAGTTACATGTCCCACGATTCCTAGCCTCTCATTTGTCCTTGTAGTCACAGTATCTACATGGGCAATCCAGTCCATGTTTTAAAAAGCACCATCTTTGGCACTTGTTTGATCGATCAGGCCCGGGTTGTGCTTTCTAACCAGCGGAAACAAACAGAAAAGTGCGTGTGGTACTGGAGCCACAGAGAACGGGCTGAAATATCCTGGGGAATGGGCCTCAAATACAATTCACCCAAAGAGATTCCCAATTATACGTATCTGGACTTCTCCCCAGTCCTCCCCTCTGCCCGGACTTATGGGCCCAGGTCTTTACTCCACTTCCCTGTAGCTGCCCTTGTTCTGAGCACCTGAATAAATTCAGAGCAGGCAGCAATAAACAAAGTTACTTTTCTGCTGTTTTCTGGGGTTTATTTTATAGCCGTGTCCTCGGTTGTGAGTGTGCGCAGTGAGGGCCAATACATTTCAGCAGCTTAATGACAAGAGGAGATGTTTAAAATGATTTGCAAAGTAGATTCACAATACAGAGGAAAACATGTTCACTAAAAGAATATTTTAAAAAGTTACTATTCTACTGCAACTAAACATGAGATTGTGGCTGTAAATGAAAACATTGCATCCCCCTTCAGGAAAATCTCTATTCTCACAGTCCTTATTGCAAAGCGATGATGTTTGTCTAACTCCATAACATCAGCTGGGTTAAAGTCTGCTCACTTCCATCACCATCCAAGCTGAGGGCAGTTCTCATGCTCATTTGCAGTTCTGTTTTAATTGATGTTCACTCTCAGGCTGCATCTCCCATTCACATTGGCGAATTTGATGGCTGTGTACACAATCTCTTCATCCTGCATGGGGTTCATCAATTCCCCACCATGACCGTGAACATTTCTCTGTGAAGGAACAGCATCGTTGTTAGCTGTAGGCTTAGCGTGGGCCTGAATTGAGGACAGTGGTCAGTGTGCTGTGTGCACCAGAA
Source organism: Carcharodon carcharias (assembly GCF_017639515.1). Lineage (NCBI taxonomy): Eukaryota > Metazoa > Chordata > Chondrichthyes > Lamniformes > Lamnidae > Carcharodon > Carcharodon carcharias. Next base: position 16,266,233 of record NC_054495.1, read on the forward strand.
ACACTATTGTACCCCGGGTGAGCTTTCTCATGTCCCTGCTCCATCAGATGAGTGGCTGTGGGTTACAGAGGAAAGAAGAAGTAATCTTGTTATTATCAGTCTAGACAGAATGAGAATGCAGCAGGGTGGGACACATTTGAAAACTCTTCTTCAAATGGGTTTAATGATATCCTTCTGGTCAGTGTGGTTCTACGATTATTAAGAGGCAAGGGCTGCTGTGTAATTAATAACCACAGTGATCACAAAATCTATCAGTCAGAAAATGAGCTGAACAAAGGGAAGAGTGAATTAGATTTATATATCACAGGACATGCCAAAGATCTGTCAAGTCAATGAAGTTTATTTGGAGTCTGGTCATTGTTTTGCTGGGGGAAGGTGGCACCGGATTTGTGCACAGCACGATTCCACAGACGAGAATGTTTTTTCCTCTTTTTAGTGATGTTGATTCAGGGATCAATATTGGCTGCAGCTCTGGTTTAATCTTATCCCATGGCTCCAGTAATATTGACTTACAAAAGATTGAAACAGCTGGAAATGCTCAACCTGTCTGCAAGAGGTGACCATTTCACATGTTGGCTCGCTCACCTTTCCCATCTGAACTAGAAATAGTTTGAGATATAACAGTTTTGAAACAGGGGGGAGGTCCGGAGGGGATGGAGGAGCAAAAGGCCACCGGTGGCTGGGTCCAAATCCTGGAACTCCCTCCCTAACAGCACAGTGGGTGCACCTACACTACAGGGACTGGAGCAGTTCTAGGGGGCAGCTCACCACCACCTTCATAGAGGCAATTGGTAATGGGTAATAAATGCTGGCCTAGCCAGTGAAGCCCACACTCCAGAAAAGAATAAATGATAAAAAAATCTATCCTAGGTTTGAAGACAGTAGAGGTTACCTTGTAATAAAGAGATAGCAGTGCAAGTGAACAGAAATGGGAACTGTCAGAAATAAAATGACAGGGGAAATGGTGTTTAACCAACTTGTTAGTTCCTCAAAGAACTCCAATATGTGCTGTGGTTAAAGGGGAACTGGTGGATGTGCTGTACTGAGATTCCCAGAAGGCAGTGGATAAAGTGCCACATCAAAGGTCATAACGGAAAATGAAAGCTCATTTGGTGAGTCCTTGGAACCCTCTTCCTGAAAAGGTGTTGAAAGCAGAGACGCTGAACATTTTAAGACAGAGATGGATAGATTCTTGGTAAGGTCGGGGGTGGGAGGTGGGGTCAATTCTGTCATAGGTAAAAGCAGGTGGGTGGGATGCAGATTTCAGGCTGATATCAGATCAGCCATGATCCTGTTAAATGGTGTTGAAGGCTCGAGGGGATGAATGGTCCACTCTTGCTGCTTGTTGGAATGTATGTGTAGAAGAGGTGAAAACGGCATCAGGAGAAACCTCCCCAAAAGCTGCAAAACGGAAGCAATAGTAAAGGCCTGAAATTCTCACTATATCAGGTGTTGGTAAGGATTCAGCTTTTAACGCTAACATCACTTCTAGACACATCTTTGTTCCTTTAAGATGTCCCATTATCGTCCATATTTACCCAGCACCATCATCCCTTCAGTCTTTTAGTCTCTCCTGTTTTACTCCCATCACATTTTGGATCCCCCCCTTTCTAATCTCTGATCTCAGCCCAATTCCACCCCCGACACCCACCGCCCCAAACACCACCCCCCCCTCTCCCCCCTCTCTACATTTCATAAAATACTGCTTCATCTCTCACTGAAGTGAGCTAAACAAACTGAAAGGTGAACTTTGTTTTGGAGCCGCAGCTGCTGCCTGATCTACTGAGGATTTCCAGCATTTTTTAACATTTCAGATTCCCAGTCAGTTTATGTGATTGCTCTTCCAGAAAGAGAGTGAGGGACCACAATCCTGAGAAACAGTTCCTAATTTCAATTCCCAGCTCACTACATGACTTAAATCAGCAAGTCCCCTTAGACAGCACCTTCCAAACCCACGACCACTACCATCTAGAAGGACAAAGGCAGCAGACACATGGGGAACACCACTGCCTGGAAGTTCCCCTCCAAGTCACTCACCATCCTGACTTGGAAATATATCGGCCATTCCTTCACTGTCGCTGGGTCAAAATCCTGGAACTTCCTCCCTAACAGCACTGTGGGTGTACCTACACCACATGGACTGCATGCAGTTCAAGAAGGCAGCTCACCCCCACCTTCTCAAGGGCAATTAGGGATGGGCAATAAATGCTGGGCCCAGCCAGCGATACCCATATCTGGTGAATTAATTTTAAAAAGTCACTTCACCATGTTCCACCATCAGGGACATGAGGAGGTGACTCCCTCCATAAAATCTCAGTTAAAAAGTTTCATTTATCTGTTGGGCTTTGCCTGATCTGGTTCACTTGCTGTTTGAAAACTACCCACTGCTGCCACAGTTGGACACCATTTACCTCAGGGTTTACTGTGTCCTGGAGAGTCCTCCAAATCATCCGATCTTCCAGCCATTCAGTCAGACCCGCAGCTTCTTCCCATTTCATCCTGAAGAGTGACAGATACAAATTAAAAAGCAATTTCTCAGGATGATCCAGAATGGTTTCCTAATGGGAATTGTGTGGGTGTGATCAAGGACACCAGCAGATGACAAAGGGCTGGTGTTTGCTTATGTTTCCCACTTGGGACAGGGCTTTACACCAGAGGCAACATTTAACAACACCCACTTGCCGTCTTTCAGAATGGAACTCATCACTTCCCCCATGGTCACAGAATGGAACTTATCGCTTCCACCATGGTCATAGAATGGAACTTATCACTTCCCCCATGGTCATAGAATGGAACTTATCACTTCCCCCATGGTCACACAGTGGAACTTATCACTTCCACCAGGATCAGACAATGGAACTTATCACTTCCACCGCGATCACAGAATGGAACTTATCACTTTCCCCATGGTCACAGAATGGAACTTAACACTTCCACCGTGGTCACACAATGGAACTTATCACTTCCACTGTGATCACAGAATGGAACTTATCACTTCCACCATGGTCACAGAATGAAACTTATCACTTCCCCCATGGTCACAGAATGGAACTTATCACTTCCACCGTGGTCACATAATGGAACTTATCACTTCCACCATAGTCACAGAATGGAACTTATCACTTCCACCATAGTCACAGAACGGAACTGATCACTTCCACCATGGTCACAGAACGGAACTTATCACTTCCACCATGGTCACAGAACAGAACTTATCACTTCCACTGTGGTCACAGAATGGAACTTATCACTTCCACCGTGGTCACAGAATGGAACTTATCACTTCCACCGTGGTCACACAATGGAACTTATCACTTCCACCATAGACACAGAACGGAACTTATCATTTGCACCGTGGTCACAGAACAGAACTTATCACTTCCACCATGGTCACAGAACGGAACTTATCACTTCCACCGTGGTCACAGAATGGAACTTATCACTTCCACCGTGGTCACAGAATGGAACTTATCACTTCCACTGTGGTCACAGAATGGAACTTATCACTTCCACCATGGTCACAGAATGGAACTTATCACTTCCCCCATGGTCATAGAATGGAACTTATCACATCCACCATAGTCACAGAACGGAACTTATCACTTGCACCGTGGTCACAGATCAGAACTTATCACTTCCACCATGGTCACAGAATGGAACTTATCACTTCCACCGTGGTCACAGAATGGAACTTATCACTTCCACTGTGATCACAGAATGGAACTTATCACTTCCACTGTGGTCACAGAATGGAACTTATCACTTCCACCATGGTCACAGAATGGAACTTATCACTTCCCCCATGGTCATAGAATGGAACTTATCACTTCCACCGTGGTCACAGAATGGAACTTATCACTTCCCCCGTGATCACAGAATGGAACTTATCACTTCCCCCATGGTCACAGAATGGAACTTATCACTTCCACCATGGTCACACAATGGAACTTATCACTTCCACCGTGGTCACACAATGGAACTTATCACTTCCACCATAGACACAGAACGGAACTTATCACTTGCACCGTGGTCACAGAACAGAACTTATCACTTCCACCATGGTCACAGAACGGAACTTATCACTTCCACCGTGGTCACAGAATGGAACTTATCACTTCCACCATGGTCACAGAATGGAACTTATCACTTCCACCGTGGTCACAGAATGGAACTTATCACTTCCACTGTGGTCACAGAATGGAACTTATCACTTCCACTGTGGTCACAGAATGGAACTTATCACTTCCACCATGGTCACAGAATGGAACTTATCACTTCCCCCATGGTCATAGAATGGAACTTATCACATCCACCATAGTCACAGAACGGAACTTATCACTTGCACCATGGTCACAGATCAGAACTTATCACTTCCACCATGGTCACAGAATGGAACTTATCACTTCCACCGTGGTCACAGAATGGAACTTATCACTTCCACTGTGGTCACAGAATGGAACTTATCACTTCCACCATGGTCACAGAATGGAACTTATCACTTCCCCCATGGTCATAGAATGGAACTTATCACTTCCACCGTGGTCACAGAATGGAACTTATCACTTCCCCCGTGATCACAGAATGGAACTTATCACTTCCCCCATGGTCACAGAATGGAACTTATCACTTCCACCATAGTCACACAATGGAACTTATCACTTCCACCATGGTCACACAATGGAACTTATCACTTCCACCATGGTCACACAATGGAACTTATCACTTCCACCATGGTCATAGAATGGAACTTATCACTTCCACCATGGTCACACAGTGGAACTTATCACTTCCACTGTGGTCACAGAATGGAACTTATCACTTCCACCGTAGTCACAGAACGGAACTGATCACTTCCACCGTGGTCACAGAATGGAACTTATCACTTCCCCTGTGATCACAGAATGGAATTTATCACTTCCCCCATGGTCACAGAACAGAACTTATCACTTCCAAGATGGTCACACAATGGAACTTATCACTTCCACCATGGTCATAGAATGGAACTTATCACTTCCACCATGGTCACACAATGGAACTTATCACTTCCACCATGGTCACACAATGGAACTTATCACTTCCACCATGATCACAGAATGGAACTTATCACTTCCACCATGGTCACACAATGGAACTTATCACTTCCACCATGGTCATAGAATGGAACTTATCACTTCCACCATGGTCACACAGTGGAACTTATCACTTCCACTGTGGTCACAGAATGGAACATATCACTTCCACCGTAGTCACAGAACGGAACTGATCACTTCCACCGTGGTCACAGAATGGAACTTATCACTTCCCCTGTGATCACAGAATGGAACTTATCACTTCCCCCATGGTCACAGAACAGAACTTATCACTTCCAAGATGGTCACACAATGGAACTTATCACTTCCACCATGGTCATAGAATGGAACTTATCACTTCCACCATGGTCACACAATGGAACTTATCACTTCCACCATGGTCACACAATGGAACTTATCACTTCCACCATGGTCACACAATGGAACTTATCACTTCCACCGTGATCACAGAATGGAACTTATCACTTCCACCGTGATCACAGAATGGAACTTATCACTTCCACCGTGATCACAGAATGGAACTTATCACTTCCACCGTGATCACAGAATGGAACTTATCACTTCCACCGTGATCACAGAATGGAACTTATCACTTCCACTGTGGTCACAGAATGGAACTTATCACTTCCACCGTGATCACAGAATGGAACTTATCACTTCCACCGTGATCACAGAATGGCCTCTGCACAGAAAGAGGCCATTCGGCCCCACTCCCCTCTGCTCCTTAATATCCCGGTGCTGCTCGCTCCGAGTTAACTGATATCGTGCTAAGTAACAGTTTCAAACCACATATAACACCTTGTTAAGTAGCAGGAAGAAGAGTAGACATTTGAAAATAGAACCCCCTCTATTGCTCCATAGATGTTTTCAATCCATTGAAGTTTAAAACGGGAATAAAGCAAGAATCCTCGTTAATTGTCTGCGGGGTTATTTATAATCGCTGAAAGAAACACCATTTAACAGGGAATTAGGCACTTCACCGATATCACGCTGCAAGAGGGGATTAATAACTGGCACCAAATGTTACTCAGAATAAGTAGCTGTGGCGGAAGAATTAATCCAGGCTGGTCTTTTGGTTCAAACTGGTCTGTTTTCAAGTGTTACTGACTCCCAAGTAGTTTCCACACACAGCGTTCCAGATGTATCTTTTCATTCTGGTTGGATGGGTTAATCAATGTCCATCGCCTGTTTAACTAGCAATTGTCTTTAACAAGGTGGTTGCCATGCAGGGTGGTTATTTGCCCATTGTCACCATATACACGAGCGTTCCCCCCTCGTGGTCTTCAATGGGCGGCTGAGTTACCGCTGTTGAGGGTGAGCACCGAGTGAACCGAGATTCAATTTCACTGATTTCAACTGTAAACTTGGTGTTTGTGATGAAGGAATGGGGGGAATATGATTTTGCAGCTCACCTTTCACCCAACAGCTTGTGATTTGAATGCTTTGGGGGCCAACTCCTCTTACAGGATGTTTGTCCGTCTGCTCATTCCAAATCAGACCCAGTCAGGTCAAGTCTGTCCATAACGAGGTAACACCCACAACACTGAAACAAACCCTTTGAAAAAAAATCTTTCTCCTCCTTTAGTCCATCGACTTCAAGACTATTTTAAAAAGAGATGTCACATCACGTTGACTATTTCAGTCAATGGTTGGTTGAGGATTTGAATTAACATTGTAGTGCAGCGTTACTGAGAAATCTCCCCGTGATAAGGTGACTTCAGCTGAACACAAAATCATATTATCCTATGCACATTATTAAAGCAGCGAAAGCACTTTACTCCGATTACAGGACAGAAGATAATACTCTACAAGGCATCTGATATGCGGGGTGAGGAGAGACTCAAGGATGTGCCGCTGGAGAGATAATATCCATCCAGAATATTGTAACAGGAAGAATGTGCGGACAGACAACTCAAGTGCGCACCGATGTTCCAGGAAAAATGATGCTGGTGGATGAACCACATTGGTCGGGGAGCTATTATCCCTCCTGCATTCTGCCCCAGCTCATTCAGGTGTTCGGCTCTTCCCCTGCGTAACTGACTAAAGGAGTTTTTGACACACACACAGACTTCAGGGTGGTTGTTTACAATTCCATTCTAGGTAATGAAGCATCACACTTACCCTCGTATCTTCACAGCGACCAGGACTGCAATTAAACCAACAAGCCCAGAGGCTCCACCCCCAATCATGAAAAGAATTGTCCGGGAATGTATTCCTAAAAATATCCAGGAAAGAAATAAAAACCATACTGTAAATTAGAACATTGGAATGAATCATCAATCTTGGATTTCTAATTGTGAAGATACAAGCTGACTTTCTGATGAAGCCACTAGTCTAAAGACAAGTTAAGGATTCTTGTTGACCCATTTTGTTGATGCTTGAAGAAAAAATGTGACCCAGTGTGTCCCGAGGGTTAACGAGATATAAAGGGTTAAAAGATTCCCTTCATATTGAGTGAGAAATAATCTTTGTTTCCCCACAACCAGATGTTCGGGTCTGGAAATTACTGCCTGGATGTGTGGTGGAGGGAGGTTCAATCGAGGCATTCAAGAGGGCATTAGGTGATTATTTGAGTTGAAACAATGTGCTGGGATTCGGAGAATAGGCAGGACAATGGTTCCGGGTCATAATGCTCATTCGGAGAGCAGTTGCTGACACGGTGGGCCGAATGGCCTCCATTTGTGCCGTTAAAATTCTGTGACTGTGACATTATGGTGCACAAAGCACATCTGAGATAGTCAGGGGTTACAATAATATCCACAGGACATTGCAGTCTGTGATAACATACAACAATGGGATTAATCCGATCAGAATACATGCCAGCCCCAATCACTCGGCCCAGCCTTACAGGTCGATGAATTATACAAGTGACACCACTGATGTTAGATTTTTAAATACTGTATTTACATATTCCGAGTCAGTCGCACAATGTTAGAAATAAACATTTCTCGAGCGTTGGATTGCAGTTGGTGAATTGGAACCAGGTTTTTGAAAGGGTTCTTGAAGTCGGAGTGAATATTTTAACTTGCAAGATCACAGTTGTTCAGATAATTTGTGTTCTGTTGACAACCATAAACGTAGCAAGTTTCTGAGGAATAGAATGTAAAATGGATAATGCCCACCTCACCGTTCAACTGGAATGTGTCTAAAGCTGCAGAGACCTTACACTGTGTGACAGCAGATTGAGTCTTGAGCTGTTGAGTGGGGCTGCTATTTACTCACGCTATTGTTCCCCCAGTTAGCGAATGGCCGGTGATGGTCCGCCTCACTGATAGTGTTGCAATGGGAAAGAGATTAAACATGTACCGTCAGAGTGCAGTTGGTAGGTGCTGACACTATCACCGTGCCCATTCGCTGCAGCACACGAGATGACCATTCCAGTTGTAATTGAGTGTCCCAGTCGCAGGGAGCTCTGTACGTGGTATCTATTCACCGGCCAGGCGATGACTTCTCCATCTGACCTGCTCCCAGTGATGATTCTCCCATTGATGGCCCATGTCATGTTGGCTGTTGGATTGGCTTCCGAGCTGCAGGTACAATCTGTCCCATTCCCAGATCTGGTGCAGGTCGGCCCTGTGAGTATTGTGGGCCTGTCTACAAAGCACAACGCATTATATGGAGTTATTCCCAACATTGGGGGTGTTGAAATATAAATTCAATTGGTTGTCACAGGAACTATAACAGCTCAGTCACATTTATTGTAACATGACACAGCCTATGTTGTTCCTGTTGATGGCCCATTACATATTCACTGATAACATGTACATGTCTGTAACAAAGCCATATTAAACTCAAAATTGCTTAGTCCAAACAGTTTCCTATGTCTTTTTTCTGGGAATTGTCCCTGTGGGATTATGATAGATTTATGGTGTTGTCAGATGGGAATTAAGGTCAAACTGCAGTATGAATGAAGACATTGAAATTCTGCCTTGGGGAGGCATGGTTATGAGGGAGCCAGTGGCTGAGATTAATGGTAAACATGCTGTAGGGTCTATCTGAGAAATTTGTGAGTTTATTTTTATTCCTTCATGGGATGTGAGCTTCACTGTCTAGACCAGCATTTATTCCCATCCCTAATTTTGCCTTGAGAAGGTGGTGGTGAGCTGCCTTCTTTAATCGCTGCAGACCATGTGGTGTAGGCATACCCACAGTGCTGTTAGGGAGGGACTCCAAGGATTTTCTCCCAGTGACAGTGAAGGAACGGCCGATATATTCCCCCAAGTCAGGATGGTGAGTGACTTGGAGGGGAACTTCCAGGTAGTGATGTTCCCATCTATCAGCTGCCCTTGTCCTTCTAGATGGTAGCGGTTGTGGCTTTGGTAGGTGCTGTCTAAGGAGCCTTGGTGAATTCCTGCAGCAAATCTTGTAGATGTTACACACACTGCTGCTACTGTGCATCGGTGGTGTTGGCAGTGAATGTTGAAGGCAGTGGGCGTGGTGACAATCAAGCACCTGGGATGCCAGATCTATCTGTATTGTGCCGGATATTTAAAATATAATTCCTACTCCATAATGAATACAATTTCCCTGTGAATATATGTTCAACTTACATTAATTTTGGCTTGATTGATAAAGCAAAATGTTTAACAATTGAAATGATGTCCATGCCTTTTATTTCCCATTGGGTCGGTTTTTTTCAGATTATTGTTCCCAGGAAATCTCACCAGGAGACTTTAAGATTCACCACCACCTTGAGAAATAATTTTGTCGAATGTATGGAGCAGAGGGTCAGTGAGGGATCTGCTCATGTGTTTTTCACCCATCTTAAACAACCCGGTGGGTTCCAGCATCTCATGCGCTATAATAATGATGAGCAACTCGCCATCCGCCTGTCCAGAACGTCAGGCTGGATATTCCACTTCATCTGACGCATGCAATGATGTTAAATGTGAGTGTCCCATCAGCATGACTTCCCTATTACTGGAATCATTATATTAGAGGAGAGGAACTAAAACAAACATTGCTGAAAATACTCAGCAGCTCTGACAGCATCTGTGGAGAGAAAGACAGAATTAATGAAGAGTTGACTCTTATTCAGAAAAAAAGGGAAGTATAAATGTGGTGAAATATATATTGTTTAAGGTGGGGGTTGGGCAGGTGAAGCTGGGTAGAAGGCCAGTGATAGCTGGAGGCAAAGGAGAGATTGCAAATATGTCATACGCTGAAGGTTGAAGGGTTGTTGATGGTGGGGGTGATACTGGCTAAAGGAGTTGCTAATGGTGGCATTAAGTGTATACAGCAGGATGAGCAATGACAGATGGCCCTTGTGGGGGTGGGGTGGGCGGATAGGAGGGTGTGGGAGAAAAGATTGAAATGGGCTAAAATGTGGGGATAAAACAATGAATGGAAATAAATTAAAAAAAATAATAGAATAGGTGTGTGAGAAATATATATCTAAAAATGAAAAGATAAATATTGAAAAATGGGGATTGGAAAGGGGGTGGGGATGGAGGAGAGAGTTCATGATCTGAAGTTGTTGAACTCAATATTCAGTCCAGAAGGCTGTAAAGTGCCTAATCAGAAGATGAGGTGCTGTTCCT